>NC_057396.1:73155293-73202021 GCF_019320065.1 Cervus canadensis
GACAATGGTATAAAAAAGAGAGAGAAATTTGTCCATTCCTATAGAATGACTGGACTTTGGTCTTAAGTATGTAATGAGTCCTGATCCAAAGAATAAAGCCACAACCATGAGATGGGAAGAGCAGGTGGAGAAGGCCTTGGCTTGCCCAGTGGCTGAAGGCAGCTTCAAGATGGTCTCAATTATTCTCACATAAGATCCAAGAATCAACATAAAAGGAATAGTGACAACTAGAACAGCGACCACATAAACTAACGTCTCAATTATAAGGGTGTCCCCACAGGCAAGCTTAAGCACTGGAGGTATGTCACAGAAGAAGTGATTCAACTGGTTAGAGCCACAGAAGGGTAGAGAGAAGATCTGGTAGGTTAACACTACATGCACTGGAATTCCACTGACCCAACAGCCAGCGGCCAGCTGGACACACAGCCTACTGTTCATGAGGAGAGAATACAGCAGAGGGTTGCAAATGGCGACATACCTGTCATAAGCCATCGTGGTCAGAAGAAAGCGCTCGGTGGCTCCAAACACCAGAAAGAAATACATTTGAGCAGCACAAGCCAGAAAGGATATAGTTCTGTTTTGACTACAAAGATCTACTAATAACCTGGGGACAGTGACTGATACATAGCATATTTCCAAGGAAGAAAAATTCCCTAGGAAAAAATACATGGGAGTCTGGAGGGAAGGATCCATCTTGGTTATTATGATAATGAGACTATTTCCCATCAGAATAATCATATACATGATCAGAAACACCCCAAAAAGAAATCCTTGTAGGTCAGGAATATCAGAGAAGCCAAGCAAGATGAACTCCATCAATGTAGTCTGGTTCCACTGTGGGGGATTTTGTCCTCTGGATCCCATCTGCGAACAAAAGGTTTAGAAGTCACTTCAATTCACTGGACCCAGCAGTGAAATGGGTTAAAATAAATTGATGATTTTAACATCACTGACAGAATATAGAGAACCTGTCTGCCAATGCAGGAGATGTAAGAGACACAAGTCCAATCCCTGGGTTGGGAAGATCCCCTGGAGATGGGCATGGCAACTCACTCCAATATTCTCGCCTGGAGAATCCCATGGCCAGAGGAGGGTGGGGATTCATGGGGTCGCAAAGAGTCAGACATGACTGAAAGGAATTAATGCATGCTCACAAACAAAATAATATATATATATATATATATATATCCATTTAAAATTGTATTTGTCCTGTGTTTAAGATTTATGAAATCCAATATCCTCAAATTCCACAATGTAAAAACAACAAAAACAAATCTTGAGCTCTATCCTTTTGACTCCTGTGAGGGATGCTGAATACATGAACAACACAGAGAGACAGACAACAGTACAACAAGAGCAGACAGGAAAGCGGCCTCCTCTCAGGACAGAACGGCTCTCGGCAACTCGAGACATTCTCTGAAGAAACAACTTCCCCTTCCTGCTCTGTTTGCTTTTTAGCTGTATTGTTTCTGCCTGGCACCTTCTAATTTGCAATTAGTTTATAAGAGTCTTTCACATCTGATTTGAAGTGAGCTCCATCTCAGATAACCATCTCAGACAACCAAAGGGCATGGTGATCATAGCACTCAACTGCAAGATGGAGCTCAGGTCAGCCTGGGTCACTCACTCACTGGGAAAGAGGCTTAGATCCCAGATAGGAAAAAAATTAGAACTCTTTTCTTGCCTCCACCATAGAGGACAATATTCCACTTAATATATCATAGAAATTAATATTAGAAATAAAACATCATAGCAGGTCACACATTCACTTGAACTTTAGAACATGACATAAAGTCAATAAAAACTGTTGGAATATGTCCTCAGCCTTACCATGGCCCCTTAAAAATCCTAATGACCAATAAACCTGTTTACCAAATTTTAGACCTTTAGAAGTACTTAAGTAAGATTATGGGGGTTTCCAGGCGGCTCAGTGGTAATGAATCTGCCTGCAATGTGGGGGAGATGCAGTGAACGCAGGTTCGATCCCTAGGTTGGGAAGATACCCTGGAGAAAGAAACGGCCACATGCTCCAGTATTCTTGCCTGGGAGATCCCACGGACAGAAGAGCCTGGCGGGCTACAGTGTATACTGTCTAAAAGAGTCAGACCTGACTTAGTGACTAAACAACAAAAACTAAAAGATTATAGCCTTTACAGGGTAACTAAATAAGAAAAAGGGAAAATAAAATGTCTAAGAGAATTTAATCTCAGAGTTCATGCCAGACAAAATGTAAGATGTCCATTTGTATGTTTTCTTATCTTTAAATATGAGTTTCTTAATATATGCATTATATTATATGTGTATATAATGCATTTTGAATGAGTAATATATATTCTAAATATCTCAATCTGAATAACTATCAAATACACAGTGCTAAATGCAGTGTAGCATTTCTCTAATCAACTCATTTTAATACTTAAGCATTTTCACCAAATAAATTTAATCTCCCCATCTCCAGACTGCTTCCTAGAAATCATTTTTTTGTGATTTCCAGCCCACCTTCATTAATGCTAAACTGTGACCTTTTTCACAGACTGCTGCAGATTCCTAGATCCACATTGTCATGCATTCTTTTTAACTTTTATCTTCATTTCCCTAATTTGCCTTTGCTTCCTTTAGAGCACAACTCCCCTCTCTTTTAAGGAGCTCTCCAGTTTCCCACTGTTGACACAAAAGCCAGACAACTCAAATATTTACCATTTCTACTTTAATTTCTTAGCTCTCATTAATTTCAAGTTTTCCCCTTCTTATTGTAGTGAATTATCCTTAAGTCAGTGATTCATTTTTCAGAGTGAATTCTAAAGGCAGAAGTTCCCGCCTGTTTCATCTCTGTCTACAGCTCAAAAAAGTGTCAAGACAAGGGAACAAGGCCTGAGAAGTTCTAGTTCAAATATTAACGATATGTCGCTCAAACTCAGCCTTGGTGCACGTCTCTGAATCCTCTCTTGCCATCTCTATCTTTACGTTTTCTGATCTCTTTGCTCTTTATTTCCTCTTTTCACTTTTAGGTAGCTACTTTTTCATGTTATCTCATCTCACACTTTCAAGATTTTATACCTCTATGTATGTATATATGTTTTATTTTTCTTCAGAAATGATAGCATTTGAAAACCAGCTGAGGAAAGGGGGGATTAAATTTTCAGCGACACAGATGTTTGTGTGAATGTGTGTGTGCGTGTCTTCATTTGCTGAGTCGTGTCTGATTCTTTGTGACCCCATGGACTGTAACCCACGAGGCTCCTCTGTCCATGGGATTTTCCAGGCAAGAATACTGGATGGGCTGCCATTTCCACCTCCAGGGAATCTTCACGACCCAGGGATCAAACCCACGTCTCCTCCCTGCAACTCTTGCGATGGCAGGTGGATTCTTTACCAATTTGGGAAACCCTTGTTTGAATGTATAAGGCAGTAAATCAATATATATTGTGTCATATATATTTTGTCATATATATTGTAGTTTATTGGGGAAAGCTGTGAATACTAAGCGTGTGCTAAATAAAAAGTATATTATATACTATGGACACTAAGCATAAACAATGAGTTTAGTTTCTGTCATTATAAACTCAGAAACCAGTGTGGCTTCAGGCAGATGAGTCAGGCAGAAACATGGGATGTATAGTCTATGCAGTGAGAATTAAAAGGTGTTATGGGAGGTCCAGAAAATAACTTGAGGAAGACTGTCATATCTTAGGGTATCCCAGAATTATTCTTTTATTTTTACTTTTAAGAAAACACAGTAAAATATTTTCCAGGAAAAAAAAAATGCACTCATTTACTTACTCAGTTTCATATTCCAAAAACTGGTCAAGCCCTTACATAGGTGAGTAGCTTATATATAAGGATTTCTTGACAGGCAACTGCATGCATGTAGATTTTCTACTCATCTCAGCAATCATGGTCCATTTAAACAAATTCAGGTACTCACTGACCAAAGATTCTGACATTGAGCAACTTAAAATTAAACTTAGATATATTCTTGCAATATATCTTTACTTAAATTACCAGAGCTTGTTTTTTCTTGGTTGAAAATATATACAGTAATAATAAGATGTAACTCAGTTGTTTTGAGGGGCAAGTAGCATCAGCTATGTTAACTACTTGATTTGAATGGATGGTTGTAGTCCTACAGGGCATTCTTTTTATGATAATCATAATACTTATTGTATTTATCATTATTATTTTAAAACTAACTTTTGTCTGTTTTGGAAATTAGCTATATGTATCCAGGCCTGGAGTGGACTTTTTCTCAACCTGGGAGAGACAAGAACGTACAAGGCAGTGTTTTGTCAGGAATACTGAGTTAAAATTAGTACATTACTTTATGCTGGGTAGGTACACACCAAAAACAGTATCTTGGGAGAAAACATTCTAACTTTCAGGACTCAATGCATTTTTTCTCTTATCTATGTCAATTCTAATGGTTGTACTAAGAAAACATGAGACAAGAAGACTATGTTATAGAAAGCAAAATTAAATTAAAAATCTAACTCAAATCCTATTTAATATCTGAAACACCCCCATAAATAACTTTCTTTGATTATTATCTTTCCAGAAGTTGATCTGTTCTCTCCATTAACAATTAATCATTGTTGGCAGATCCAACATGGGAACTTCAGTCCATCCTTTACCAATTTTTTCTATTTTGGCAGAAACAAGTATAGCAATGGGCTTCCCTGCTGGCTCAGTGATAAAAAATTTACCTGCCAATGCAGGAGCCACAGGTTCGATCCCTGGGTTGGGAAGGTTCTCCAGTATAGGAAATGGAAACCACTTCAGTATTCTTGCTTGGGAAATCCCATGGACAGTGGATGTGGCAGGCTATATTCCATGGGATCCGAAAGAGTAGGACATAGCTTAGTGACTAGACACAAGAACAATCATAACAATGGAAAGGCGAGAGGTGTGGTTATCTGAAATAAATGTTTTGTTGCTAACAACATTTAAACAGATTGTGTGCTAACCTTGTTTATCTTTGTTACCTCATTTATTGCAATATAAATGAAATAGATACTCTAATGATTCACATTTTCATAAAAAGCCAGAGACATGGAAGGATTAAGTAACTTGTACAATGTCAAGAAGCTAGTGTGTGATTTAAATGATGTCAAATTCAGCAGCGTAATGCCAGAGTCCATTTAGTTAATCAAAATTCATGGGCTTCACAGTTCATTCCATGGTAATTATTTGGAACTTAATATTCTGAGCAATATCAATAAATAAGGTAAAATAAAATTCTTCACAGCAAGTTGATATAATATCCATTTAGTATTTCACTTATCATTTTAAAAATAAATGACCTTAATCAGTTACAGTCTGTTTATCTCAAGTTCAGAAAATTTATCTCATAAATGAATCTTTTTTGGAAAAAAAACATTTTGTATTTCTTCTGATTGTTGAATTAAAAATATGCTATAATAAATTAACCAGGGTAAAATTATAGCAGCTTACCTTTTGTTTTAAAAATCACCACATGTTGCTCTTTTACGGAAAATATGGTCTTTTTAATATAAACATCTGATTTGATGTATTCAAGCAACAAATTCATCCATTCTTAACTTTCTTTGAAGCTCATAATTTGCTTAAATCAGTACAACTTAGGTGTAAAAAGTACCCTCTGACTTGTTGAGGAGAATCTTCTCCACATGACACGCTGTATTTTTAAACTCAATAAACTGCTTATCAAGTGGTAACTTAAAAACTAACTCTGACAGCCTCTGGGTCAATTAGTGCCGCCTCGAAGTTTCTCTCTCTATGGAATATGGTATGAGGAGCTCCAGCCACCTGGCCACGCCCCTGTCCCTGTCTCCCCATCCTCTACATCTTAGGGAAATGGAGCAATTCTCCTGCTGGGAAAGGCTACACAAGACATTCAGAATCTCAAATTTGATCTATATCTGCGTATGAATTCATTGGATGCTCAATTTCCAACTATTAATGCACCATTTCTTAACTTCACAAGATATATCTTGCAAATTATCCAGTGTTCATGGATCATCTAATTTGTTTATGAGTTATGGCCTTCTGTTCATTCCATGTATAGGATTTTTCTTTAATTATAAGTATATATTTAAGAAAAAATAAGCTTTAACAAGAGGATGTAATACACAGGGTTCCAAGTTTTCTATTGAAGTTGGTCAAGTTGGAAAATGACATAAGGGCTTTAAACTTAATAAGAGAGAAAGATGGATTGAATTTTTATTGCTGCTCTGAGTCTTTGGTAGGCTGTGTCAGCTCAGTTCAGTTCAGTTGCTCAGTCATGTCCAATTCTTTGCAATGCCATGGGCTGTAACCCCCAGACTCCTCTGTCCATGGAATTCTCCAGGCAAGAATACTGGAGTGGCTAGCCATTCGCTTCTCCAAGGAATTTCTAGACCCAGGTATTGAACCCGGGTCTCCTGCATTGCAGGATGATTCCTTACCATCATGTATTCAGCCTTTACCTATTTATTTACTTATTGTTGTTGTCTAGTTGTTGTGTCTGACTCTTTTGGGACCCCATGAACTGTAGCTTGCCAGGCTCCTCTGTCCATGAGATTTCTCAGGCAAGACTACTGGAATGGGTTGCCACCTCCTTCTCCAGGGGATCTTCCTGACTTAAGGATTGATCTTGCATCTCTTGCGTTGGTGGCAGATTCTTTACCTCTGAGCCTCCAGGGAAGCACTTTATTTATTGCAGTGTTCAATAAAAATCTAGCTTTATCAGGTGTTGTGCTATACTCTTCAAGAGACACAGACAACTTTAAATTGTTGTCTGTAAATTGGTGACAGGATCTGACTGCCAATCACCTGTTCATCTCTGAGGTAGAGCTGGTATGTCACATTCTATGACAAGTAACCCATTTTTCTTGCAGGTGAAGTCAAACATTCCTATTGTAGTGCTCTTTATTTAATAGCTAGTTTGACTTTTATTATATTATGTTTTAAAATGTGTTCCATGATTTGACTTTCTCTCTTGTCATAATTCCTTGATTCTCGGGCATTTGTCTTATTTGCTGATGCACATTCAACTCCAAGTATTGCACCATCTAGTTAGAGAACTATGGGACTTGTGAAGGACTCAATAATTTATACCTTCATCATCGAGTCTTTCCAAATTAGTAATCACATCTGTCATGTTCTCTTTCATTTTTGATCCAATGGGAAGAAAGGTAGTTCAGTAATCTTGACAAGTGGAAATGTCTTAAATTTGTATTATTGGAATATAAGATGTTTCTAAATGACTATTTTTTGACAAAATTTTTAAAATATTGATTGTCATTTTTTATGGAAGAAAGTCAAATTTTTGCCATTGAAGAAGTGAAAAAGTGAGTATGGCCACTACCTCATGAACTGTAGATCATGTCTAGGTCTACTTTATACTGCTTTCCTGTGAAACATAAAGTCTCCGGGAGCTGATCACAAAGATACTAAATCTGATTGCTGGGCCCTGATGGCATTTCTATTCAAGGGTAAATGGCATGAACATTCAAAACTAGAGATGAAATATGTAAAGGATAACACAAATCAGATTAACTTTTGATTTTCTTGAGGAGATAGAAAAGCAAAATAATTCTGGTAATTTTTCCTTGTTCAATCAAGTTGTTCATATAATCTGAAGTTTTTAGAGCCATGGTAGGAATTAAGGAGTGGTATTTAAACATTAATATAATGGTGGTTTTGTTTTGTTTCCAGCTTTATTAAAGTATAATTGGCAAAACTGTAATGTAAAAGTATTACAAGTTATAACATTGTGATATATTTAAAGTACATAAGGTGATTATTTAATATATCTATAAATTGTGAGTTACCAAAATCAAATCAGCGCATCTATCACCTCATACAACTATTTTTTCTCTTAGCAAATTTTGTTTACAGTATTATTCTCTACAGTCATCATGAAGTGCATGAGATTCATAGAATTTGTGTGTCATGTGCCAAGTTGTTTCCGTTGTGTCTGACACTGTGACCCACGGACTGTAGCCTGCCAGGCTCCTCTGTCCATGGGATTCTCCAGGTGAAAGTACTGGAATGGGTGGCCATTTCTTACTCTAGAGGATCCTCCTAACCCAGGGACTGAACCCACGTCTCTTGCATCTCCTGCATTGGCAGGTAGATCTTTTACTACCAACACCACCTGGAAAGTCTCCCTTGGAATTAATTTTATAGCAGAAAGATTGTATTCTTTGAACAACACCTTCCATCACCCTGGCAATCAGTGTTTCTACTCTCCATTCCTATGAGTTCTATTTTCTAAATATATATTACACATACAAGTGCTACATGCAGTATATGTCTTTTGTGACTGCCCTGTTTCACTTAGCATTATGTCCTCCAGGTTCATCCATGTTATCATTCATTCCAGGATTTCTTTATTTTTTAACACTGAATAATAACTCATTGCATATAATACCACGCCACTTTTATTCATTTATCTGTTGACAAAACATTGTTCTTCTATCTTGGCTATTGTGAATAATTTTGTATTAAACAAGGGAGTTCAGATGTCTCTTTGAGACATTTTATTGCTTTTGAATATTTACTCAGAAATGGATTGTTGTGTCATATAGTAATTATTGTATATTTTTATTTTTGAAATGCATTTATATTGCTTTCTATAGTGATTCTACCAATTTACCTTCACACCAGCAAGGTATGAGGATTCTCTTATAACCACATTTGCCAACTTTGTTATCTCTTTTCCCTTTGATAGCAGATAACCTGCTGGGAATGGTTAGTTTTCATTCCACTCCCAAAAAAAGTCAATCCAAAGAACATGCAAACTACCACTCAATAGCAACCATCTCACATGCTAGCAAAGTAATGTGCAAAATCCTCCAAGCTAGGTTTCAACAGCATGTGAAGCAAGAACATCTAAGTGTTGAAGCTGGATTTAGAAAAGGTAGAGGAACCAGAAATCAAATTGTCAACATCTATCGGATCATACAAAAACCAAGGGATTCCAGAAAAACATCTGCTTCTGCTTCATTGGCTACATTAAAGTCTTTGAATGTGTGGATCACAACAAACTGTGGAAAATTCTTCAAGAGATGGGAATACCAGACTAGCTGACCTGCTTCCTGAGAAATCTGTATGCACGTCAAGAAGCAACAGTTAGAAACAGATATGGAAAAACAGACTGGTTCAAAATTGGGAAAGAAGTACATGAAGACTGTATATTGCCACCCTGCTTATTTAATTTATGTGCAGAGTACATCATGTGAAATGCCAGTCTGGATGAAACACAAGCTGGAATCAAGATTGCTGGGAGAGATATCAATAATCTCAGACATGCTGGTAACATCACCCTAATGGCAGAAATTGAAAAAGATCTAAAGAACCTCTTGATGAAGGTGAAAGAGGAGAGTGAAAAAACTGGCTTAAAACTCAACATTCAAAAAACTAAGATGATTGTATCCAGTTCCATCACTCCGTGGCAAATAGGTGGGGAAACAATTGGAACAGTGACATAGGATTTTATCTCCGGCTCCAAAATCACTGCAGACGGTGACTGCAGCCATGAAATTAAAAGAGCTTGCTCCTTGGAAGAAAAGTTGACAGACTTAGACAGCATATTAAAAAGCAGAGATATAACATTGTCAACAAAGTCTGTCTAGTCAAAGCTATGGTTTTTCCAGTAGTCATATATGAATGTGAGATTTGAACCATAAAGAAAGCTGAGCACTGAAGAATTGATGCTTTTGAACTGCGTTGTTGGAAAAGACTCTTGAGCGTCCCTTGGAGTGCAAGGAGATCAAACCAGTCAATCTTAAGCAACAAAAGCACAGAAAAACAAGAGGAACCGCATCAAACTAAAAATCTCCTGCACAGCAAAAGAAAACATCAACAAAATAAAAAGGCTATCTTGAAATGAAAAACATATATTTCCAAGCCATATATTCTATAAGAGATTAATATCTAAAATATATAAGAAACTCATGTAGCTCAATAGCAAAAAAAAATAAAATAAAAAAGATTAAAACTTGGCAACTTATTTGAAGACATTTTTCCAAAGAATATATATAAATGGTCAACAAGTGTATTAAAAGATACTCAGCATCACTAATAAGCAGGGCCTTGCAAATAAAAACCACAAAAGAGCTATCAGCTCATACCCGGTAGGTTCAGTTCTGTTCAGTTAGGTTGCTCAGTCATGTCCAATTCTTTGTGACCCCATGGACCGCAGCACGCCAGACTTCCCTGTCCATCACCAACTCCCAGAGCTTGCTCAGACTCACGTCTATCAAGTCAGTGATGCCATCCAACCATCTCATTCTCTGTCATCCCCTTCTCCTCCTGCCTTTAATCTTTCCCAGCATCAGGGTCTTTACCAATGAGTCAGTTCTTCACATCAGGTGGCCAAAGCATTGGAGTTTCTGCTTCAGCATCAGTCCTTCCAAAGAATATTCAGGACGAATCTCCTTTAGGATCGACTAGGTGACTCTCCTTTCAGTCCAAGGGACTCTCAAGAGTCTTCTCCAACTCCACAGTTCAAAAGCATCAATTCTTCAGTGCTCAGCTCTCTTTATAGTCCAACTCTCACATCCAAACATAAAGAACATTAATGTTAAAATCTGAGTCACTGAGTTCAGATTCTGTCCTAGAGGTTGTTTACTGAATACATCTCACAAACATCTCGTCATCAGTCTCTTCTTCCATTTCACTTTCTCTTATTGAAAGTATATTCTGTGATTCCATTCTTTTCATCTTCTTTGTTATGACATGATTGCCCACGTCATGTCTGTTTATAGGATGACTAAGTCCACTGCTTGCTGGATTCAAATTGATTTTCAAAGTTTCATGGATGGATTTGTAAATGGAGAAATTAAAAAAAAAACAGAAATAGCAACAATTCATTTCACATTGCTTTATTCTGAGAGGTGTAATTTGCTGAAGTACTCAGAAAGAAGCTGTTCATTAATTAGCACCAACTACATTAAGTTTCCTTACACATTGGGCAATGTAAAACCCATTGCAGCTAAGGAATTTTGAGCAAGGACAAATCTGGAGTGATCACACTTCCAAACTTCAAATGATATTCAAAAGTTATAGTTATTGAACTAGTATGGTACTAACGTAAACAAAAGCATCAGAATTGAGAGACCATGAAGAAACATATATGTATCAGTTCAGTTCAGACACTCAGTCATGTGCAACTCTTGGCGACCCCACGGACTGCAGCATGCCAGGCCTCCCTGTCCATCAGCAACTCCCAGACTTTTCTCAAACTCATGTCCATTGAGTCGGTGATGCCATCCAACCATCTCATCCTCTGTCGTTACCTTCTCCTCCCTCCTTCAATCTTTCCCAGCATCAGGGTCTTATCAAATGAGTCAGTTCTTCATATCAGGTGGCCAGAATTGGAGTTTCAGCTTCAACATCAGTCCTTCTGATGAATATTCAGGACTGAACTCTTTTAGGATGGACTGGTTGGATCTCCTCGAAGTCCAAGGGACTCTCAAGAGTCTTCTCCAACACCACAGGTCAAAAGCATCAATTCTTTGGTGCTCAGCTTTCTTTATAGTCCAACTCTCACATCCATGCATGACTACGGGAAAAACCATAGCCTTGACTAGACAGACCTTTGCTGGCAGAGTAATGTCACTGCTTTTTAAGATGTTGTCTAGGTTGGTCATAACTTTCCTTCCAAGGAGCAAGAGTCTTTTAATTTCATGGTTGCAATCACCATCTGCAGTGATTTTGGAGCCCCCCAAAATAAAGTCTGTTATTGTTTCCACTGTTTCCCACCTATTTGAAAGGAAGTGATGGAACCAGGTGCCATGATCTTAGTTTTCTGAATGTTAAACTTTAAGCCATCTTTTTCACTCCCCTCTTTCACTTTCACCAAGAAGCCCTTTAGGTCTTCTTCTTTTTCTGCCATAGGGTGGTGTCATCTACATATATGAGGTTATTGATATTTTCCCCAGCAATCTTGATTCCAGCTTGTGCTTCTTCCAGCCCAGCATTTCTCATGATGTACTCTGCATATAAGTTAAATAAGCAGGGTGACAACATACAGGCTTGACGTACTCCTTTTCCTATTTGGAACCAGTCTGTTGTTCCATGTCTAGTTCTAACTGTTGCTTCCTAACGTGCATACAGACTTCTCAAGAGGTAGGTCAGGTGGTCTGATATTCCCATCTCCTTAAGAATTTTCCAGTTTGTCATGATCCACACAGTCAAAGGTTTTGGCATAATCAATAAAGCAGGAATAGATGCTTTTCTGGAACTCTTTTGCTTTTTCAATGATCCAGCAGATGTTGGTAATTTGATCTCTGGTTCCTCTGTCTTTTCTAAATCCAGCTTGAACAACTGGAAGTTCATGGTTCACATTCTGTTGAAGCCTGGCTTGGAGAATTTTGAGCATTACTTTACTAGTGTGTGAGATGAGTGCAATTGTGTGGTAGTTTGAGCATTCTTTGGCATTGCCTTTCTTTGGGGTTGGAATGAAAGCTGACCTTTTCCAGTACTGTGGCCACTGCTGAGTTTTCCAAATTTGCTGGCATACTGAGTGCAGCACTTTCACAGCATCATCTTTCAGGATTTGAAATAGCTCAACTGGAATTCCATCACCTCCATGAGCTTTGTTCATAGTGATGCTTCCTAAGGCCCATTTGGCTTCTCATTCCAGAATGTCCAGCTCTAGGTGAGTTTTCACACCATTGTGATTATCTGGGTCATGAAGTTCTTTTTTGTACAGTTCTTCTGTGTATTTTTGCCACCTCTTCTAAGCATCTTCTGCTTCTGTTAGGTCCATACTATTTCTGTCCTTTATTGAGCCCATCTTTGCATAAAATGTTCCCTTGATATCTCTAATTTTCTTGAAGAGATCTGTAGTCTTTCCCATTCTATTGTTTTCCTCTATTATTTTGCACTGATCACTGAGGAAGACTTTCTTATCTCTCCTTGCTATTTTTGGAACTCTGCATTCAAATGGGTATATCTTTTCTTTTCTCCTTTGCTTTTCACTTCTCTTCTTCTCGCAGCTCTTTGTAAGGCCTCCTCAGACAGCCATTTTGCTTTTTTGTATTTCTTTTTTGAGCGACAGTATTGATCCGTGCCTCCTGCACAATGTCACGAACCTTGTCCACAGTTCATCAGGCATTCTGTCTCTCAGATCTAATCCCTTGAATCTATTTCTCACTTCCACTGTGTAATGAAAAGGATTTAATTTAGGTTATACCTGAATGGTCTAGTGGTTTTCCCTACTTTCTTCAATTTAACTCTGAATTTGGCAATAAGGAGTTCACAATCTGAGCAACAGTCACCTCCTGGTCTTGTTTCTGCTGACTGTATAGAGCTTCTGTGTCTTTGGCTGCAAAGAATATAATCAATCTGATTTCTGTATTGACCATCTGATAACGTTCATGTGTAGAGTCTTCTCTTGTGTTGTTGGAAGAGGGTGTTTGCTATGACCAATATGTTCTCTTGATAAACCTCTATTAGCCTTTGCCCTGCTTCATTCTGTATTCCAATGCTAAATTTGCCTGTTACTCCAGGTATTTCTTGACTTTTGCATTCCAATCCCTTATAATGAAAAGGAAAGCTTTTTTAGGTTTTACTTCTAGAAGTTGTTGTAAGTCTTCATAGAACCGTCCAACTTCCACTTCTTTAGCATTACTAATCAGGGCATAGACTTGGATTACCCTGAGATTCAATGATATGCCTTGGTAACAAACAGAGTTCATTCTGTTGTTACTGAGACTGCATCCAAGAACCGGGTTTCAGACTCTTTTGTTGACTATGATGGCTACTCCATTTCTTCTAAGGGATTTTTGACCACAGTAGTAGATATAATGGTCATCTGAGTTAAATTCACCCATTCCAGTCCATTTTAGTTCTCTGATTCCTAAAATGTTGATGTTCACTCTTGCCATTTCCTGTTTGACCACTTCCAGTTTGTCTTGATTCATGGACCTAACACTCCAGCTTTCTATGCAATATTGCTCTTTACAGCATTGGACTTTATTTCCACTACCAGTCACATCCACACCAGGATGTTGATTTTGCTTTCACTCCATCTCTTCATTCTTTCTGGAGTTATTTCTCCACTGATCTCCAGTAGTATATTGGTTACCTACAGACCTGGGGAGTTCATCTATCAGTATCCTATCTTTTTGCCTTTTCATCCTGTTCAAGTGGTTCTCAAGGCAAGAATACTGAAGTGGTTTGCCATTCCCTTCTCCAGTGGACCACATTTTGTCAGAACTCTCCACCACAACCTGTCTGTTTTGGTTGGTCCTACATGGCATGGCTCATAGTTTCATTGAGTTAGACAAAGCTGTGGCCCATGTGATCAGATTGGTTAGTTTTTCACTTAGCATAATGCCCTCAAGGTCCATCCATGTTGTGACAAATCACAAGGTTTCCTGTTTTTATGGCTAATAATTCCATTTTGTGTGTGTGCATGCACATACACATATAACATTTTCCTTACCTATTCATCCACTAATGGACATTCACATTGCTTCCATGTCTTCACTATTGCAAATAATACTCTACTTCTGTTCCTTACAGGCCTAAAATGTTGTCTCTTGGACCCCTCGTGAGCATTAAGACCAAGTCTTTTAGGGACTTCCCTGGTGGACCAGTGGTTCAGACTCCACGCTTCCACTGTAGGGGGCCTGGGTTCATTCTGTGGTGGAGAACGAAGATCCCGCACACCACACAACACGGCTGTGTATAGTCAACTAACATTTGTATATAGTCAACTAATATTTGACAAAGCGCCAAGAACACTCAGTGGGAAACGGGCCAGTTCTCCAATGAATAATACTGAGAAAATTGTATAGCCACCTATAAAAGAATGAAATTGGACAACTACCTTAGAGCATGAACAAAAATCAACTCAAATTGATTAAGGATAAATATAAGCCCTGGAACTAGAAAACATCTAAAAGAAAATGTAATGAAAAGTTGCTCAGCATCATGCATCTTGCAATGATTTTTTTTTTTTTTTTGATACTAAAGCAAGAGTCGGCATTGCATTTAGATAAACTTTGTATCTCCATATACTCTCCAAGTCTGTATGTTCTTTTCATCTTTCTGTCTTCTCTTACCAGCGTGCTAATGAATCTGAAACAGACTGAACACAAACATGGATAATGAATGACATCTTATATGTTTATTTGTCTTACAACACAAGGTTACAATGATCATACAATTTCAGGAAGTTGAGGACTTGGAGCCCAATTCAGAAAACAAGTTTTTGACATAGTTCTTCAACCAGTTGATCTCTTGTTTGCAAAAACTTGAAATTCCTTGGCCAAGATTCATCCTTCTTTAGTAACAACTCTAGAGTAATAATTTTTATTAAGTGACTTAAACATCCCACAGATTATTTTGAGACTTTAGGATGGAGTGTAGGTATATGCAGTGTCTTCACAGTAGGATTAAAACAACAAAATTTAAAGATAAAAAGATGATACATACCAATTTCCCAGCCAAAGAAGTAAATTATACCTAAGTTTAGCAACAAATGACCACATTTCTGCTTTCTGATGCCATACCTTCTATCTGAGACATATTCCATACAGTCTCTAAAAGACTGTTTTAAAATTGCTTCTATAAATTTATATATTTCAATAAATCTATATATTTTCAATAAAGTTCATAGTGCTTTCTTTTACTGCAGATTGTATCTTTTAAAATCTATTCAACGACTTTATATTTCACTTTTTTCCATGCACATGACCATTTATCTTTGTCCTATTGACATACTATCACTTATCTTTGTCTTTTAAAGCATAATTATAAGCTAATACACTATGTTTTAACTTAATTGAGTTGTGTGAAGTTGAACAGGCTTATTGTTTCACTTAACCCCACCATTACCCTTTACCTAATAGTTGTTTACAAAATGTAAGACTTCCTATTTTTAAATGAACTAATGAAAATTATTTTTGTGCATGTTGGTTTATATTTAACAAATGTAAACAAAACATTGTTTTTATATATTAATACCTACTGTTTCTGCACATTTCTTCTTCCTAAATGCAGGACTCCAATAATTTCATCTTTTTGGGAGGTTATATATTTGCATCTTGTGGTTATTTCATCCTTTCCAGTGTGTTTGCTTAATTTTCCAACTTTATGACATTCACAGGTTTTGTAAGTTAGTCTCTGATTTCCCAAATTGCTGATGAATATTTACTGAACAAAGCATGAAGGCATGGGTTTCAAAATTCATTAACTTTAGTAAATTAAATACTCAAAAACACTTGAATAAGGCAAAACATGGTCAATAAGTGGTAGGTGGCAACATTAAATGTTTAAGTGAAATAAAAGACAGGGACATTAGAAAAACAGAACAAAATGCAAATAGCAAAAGGTGCAAAAGAATGCTACATTCATAAGGGAGGGTTTGATAAATATTGTCCAATTCTAAAGAAGAGAAGGATACAATCAAACTCAAAATTAGAGGTCTCAATGTTTTTACATTCTAAATTTCTTTTGAGTCAAAGAACATTAAAAAAAAATATTTTGAATATGTTTTACATAAATTCTTTGAATAAGCAAGAAAATATGATTTAAAAATAATTTTCACAAGCAATTAAAGGCTAAATAAATAATCTTGAGTTACATAAGCAGTACATATTCACTTAATTAAAATTAATAAATATAATTAAGTGGTAATAGTTCCCAAAGTTGAAAATATTTGAAGACTTTGCAAATGAAAGTAGCTGAATATAAGAGACTAGACTTAGAGATTAGAGAACAAGGTTCAAAATAAGATATGCATATAACCTAAAACTCAGAATTTGGTGTGTAGTCACTCAGTCATGTCTGACTCTTTGCGATCCCATGGACTGCAGCCCACCAGGCTCCTCTGTTCATGGGCTTCCCCAGGCAAGAAAACTGGAGTGGGCTGCCATTTCCTTCTCCAGGGGATCTCCCTGACTCAGGGATCAAACCTGTGTTTGCTGCATTAACAGGCAGGTTCTTTACCTCTGAGCTTCCAGGGAAGCCCTAAATCACAGAATAAATGGATTTAACCTCCCAAACATTGTTTCTATTTCTAAATTATACCAGAAATTAAAGTATTTGATTCAAGGAATATAATATTGATATTTATTAATGAACTATCTTGACCATGTAAATGATTTCACTGAATACTCAGGACAAGGAATGCAGAAAAATACAGCCAATGAGCAGCCAGCTGGTGCAGAAAAATGTGGGTGAGTCACTCAGTGAAGGAGTGAACCATCTCTGAGAACAGCCTGATTAGTCCCCTGAATGGCCTCCAGGACCAGATACCCATTTGGAGCTTTGGGGTGAGAGCATGGTCCAGGGATGAACTGACAACATTAATGACTTCATGAATATCCCTTTGGTGAAAGTCTACTATGTGGACATAGGGCAATGGATGTTAGAATGGACTGACCTTTTGTGCCAGGCCATAAGGTTAGCTTGACAGCATCTCAGGGCTTGTCTCCTTAGCAAGTCCAGGCTCCCACTCAGTTTCCTCCAGAGTCCTACTAAGCCAGCTTCCTAGCTAACTTCATATAATGCTTAACTTTAACATTAAAACACATCTTAACTCATTTTTATTGCTAACTTGATAACTGATTCCCTTACACAGGAAATCCATGAACTCGTTATAAAAAAGAATATATGTCACATTCATTCACTGAGCATTGACCTACCTACTTTGGAGCCATGTACTGTTTAAAAATTGCCATATTTGAATGTGTGTGCTTGTGGTTTGTGTATATGTCTCAGTCTGGGAGACAGAAAGTGAGAAAAGCATTGGAAAAATCTATGGAGAATGAAAGGGATCCAAAGAGTGCTACTTCAATTGGTGCATTCTAGTCAGTCAGCAATTTTCTTGACAGTATATGTTTGTACAAGCTCATACTTATTATTTAATGAACATATATGTGCATGAGGGGAAGAAGGGAAATAAAAGGTCTACTGCTACAATTAAAAGTTGAGTATTGAAATATGACTTAAGCGTCTCCTGGGGAAATAATTCAAAAACTTAAAATGGAAATCAATTTTAAGTATTTTTGACATATGTAACATATCATTATCTCTTATTGATACTAATCATTAATTCTGACAAAGGCCAAAGGAAAAGCTAAATGGATCTTAAAAATACTCTATATGATTAGGTTATATGATACTGTAACTTTTGTCTCTAAATGATCAGGTACTCAGTCATTTCCCACTCTGCTACCCCATAGCAGACTGCAGCTCACCAAACTCCTCTGCCCAGGGAATTTTCCAGGTAAAAATGCTGGAGTGGGTTGCCATTTCCTTCTCCAGGGGGGTCCCCTGACCCAGAGGTCGAACCCATGTCCCCTGCATCTCTTTCATTGGTAGGCAGATTCTTTACCACTGCACCACCTGGGAAGCCCAATAATTAATCTTTTTATTCTCTAACCAAACTTTCATTGAAACACATCGTACTTTTGAGAACCCAGTGGAAATATAGAACAATTAGATGAAAGTTTTAGAATTTCATATGAAGGTTAGTTGCTAAGTCATGTCCAATTCTTTGCAACCCCATGGACAGAGAAGACCTCTAGACTCCTCTGTTCATGGGATTTCCCAAGCAAGAATCCTGGAGAGGGTTGCAATTTCCATCTCCAGTTGGATTCATATATTTGGATATAAATACAACAGGATTACATAGAAAATATTCTAATAAAAAATGATAAGTAGATCCAGCATTTTAAAGTTCAATATGTACTCTACTAAGTTAAGAAAATGAAGCCCACAATCATAGTAAGCTTCAACCAGTATTTTAAAATTCATTAAATACTCCACTTAGTTCAGAAAATTAACCAAACAACCCCAGAAATAAAGGGACCCTTTTCCTAGTAATTGCATTCCATAAAGCCTTCTTCACTTCACTGTTCCGAAGGCTGTAGATCAGAGGATTCAACATGGGGATCACCACTGTGTAGAACACAGAAGCCATTTTGTCCTGATTCAAAGAGTAGCTGGAAGTAGGTCTCAGATAAGTGTAGATGCAGGTGGAATAGAACAGGATGATGGCTGTCAGGTGAGACACACAAGTGGAGAACGCTTTGCGCCTCCCCGCCCCTGCATGTACATGGAAGATGGAGAAGAGAATGTAGCAGTAGGAGGTGAGGATCACCAGCAGGGTCCCAACTATATTCACACCAGCAAACGTGGACAAGATGCTTTCATACAGGCGTGTGTCAGAACAGGAGAGCTTAAAAATTGGAGGGGTGTCACAGAAGAAGTGATGGATGACATTGGAACTGCAGAATGGCAAGCTGCTCACGTAACTTGTGTGAACCATGGAGTTCACCAGGCCCGCTGTAAAAGCCCCTGCGGCCATTTTCAGGCAGACCGTCCTGGACATGATCAAGGGGTAAAGGAGAGGGTTGCATATGGCCACATAGCGGTCATAGGCCATTAACCCAAAAAGGATGCGTTCAATTGTGGCAAAGGCTATAAAGAAGTACATCTGCAGGAAGCAACCAGCAAAGGAGATGGTTTTCTTCTCTGTTAAAAAGACTACCAGCATCTTTGGAGTGATGGTGGATGAATAACCAACATCTGCAAAAGACAGGATTGCCAGGAAGAAATACATAGGTGTGTGAAGTCGAGAATCAGTCCTGATTAAAAGGATCATTCCAATATTTCCCACAACTGTAAGTGTGTAAATCACCAGAAAAAGAAAAAAAAGGATAGTCTGTAGCTCCAATGTGTCTGCTAATCCCAACAGGATGAACTCTGTCAGCAAAGTACAATTATTTCTGGCCATTTATTAAAGATATTGTATGCTTAAACCTGTATTCCTTATAAATATGTCATTGTCCAAATTTCATAAGAAATAGTAGAAATGTTAATGAAGTTACTAACACATAGAAAAAATAAAATCCTGGGATAATACAGTAGCGCAAGCAGTGTGACTATCAGGTCAGTTCAGTTCACTTGCTCAGTCATGTCTGACTCTCTGAGACTGCGTGGACTGCAGCATGCCCGGCCTCCCTGTCCATCACCAACTCCCGGAGTCGCTGTAGTAAAGGGGGAACTAGTGGACAAATGAACAAGCATTGGAATTCAATAAGCAATTGTATTGAATCTGGGTTGTGGAGCTCCCTATTTGCTGGTCAAAGTCTGCATAGTCCACTTAAGTTTCTGAAAATGCAGCATATACATTCTATTCTTTCTCTTCTAGCCCACTCACATCCAAAATGCAAAGTATAGAACTATTCTTGCTGAGTTCTCGCTCATCCTCTGCACAAGCATGTAAGGTTAACTCAAAAGCCTTCTTTTCTCATCAAGACTGCTCTGCACACTCTTCAACAGCAAGATTCATGCATCACCATCCAGAAATCACTCTGGTGTTCTTCAAGCAGCAAAAACAGTGCCTGCTGTGAATAACCAATATTTTGACATCTATGACATTCTTAAGAATGCTTTTGCAGTGTTTGCAAGTGGACCAAAACAACTGCACTCGTTACAAAGCATGCTATCAAATTAATTCCACATAGTTGCATATACTGTACCTGTCCACAGCAGTGAATGGTAGCACCAGGTATTTATGGCTTCCTTCATAGAGTCTTAGTTGTGCTGTCCATTATTTTCCTTTTTACTAGAATTCTTAATAAGCTCAGGTGAAATTTAAAATAAAAAGATTTACACTTTTTTTTTTAATTTTTTTATTAGTTGGAGGCTAATTACTTCATAACATTTCAGTGGGTTTTGTCATACATTGATATGAATCAGCCATAGATTTACACTTATTCCCCATCCCGATCCCCCCTCCCATCTCCCTCTCCACCCGATTCCTCTGGGTCTTCCCAGTGCACCAGGCCGGAGCACTTGTCTCATGCATCCCACCTGGGCTGGTGATCTGTTTCACCATAGATAGTATACATGCTGTTCTTTTGAAACATCCCACCCTCACCTTCTCCCACAGAGTTCAAAAGTCTGTTCTGTATTTCTGTGTCTCTTTTTCTGTTTTGCATATAGGGTTATCGTTACCATCTTTCTAAATTCCATATATATGTGTTAGTATGCTGTAATGTTCTTTATCTTTCTGGCTTACTTCACTCTGTATAATGGGCTCCAGTTTCATCCATCTCATTAGGCAACTGGTTCAAATGAATTCTTTTTAACGGCTGAGTAATATTCCATGGTGTATATGTACCACGGCTTCCTTATCCATTCGTCTGCTGATGGGCATCTAGGTTGCTTCCATGTCCTGGCTATTATAAACATTGCTGCGATGAACATTGGGGTGCATGTGTCTCTTTCAGATCTGGTTTCCTCAGTGTGTATGCCCAGAAGTGGGATTGCTGGGTCATATGGCAGTTCTATTTCCAGTTTTTTAAGAAATCTCCACACTTTTTCCCATAGCGGCTGTACTAGTTTGCAATCCCACCAACAGTGTAAGAGGGTTCCCTTTTCTCTACACCCTCTCCAGCATTTATTGCTTGTAGACTTTTGGATAGCAGCCATCCTGACTGGCGTGTAATGGTACCTCATTGTGGTTTTGATTTGCATTTCTCTGATAATGAGTGATGTTGAGCATCTTTTCATGTGTTTTGTTAGCCATCTGTATGTCTTCTTTGGAGAAATGTCTGTTTAGTTCTTTGGCCCATTTTTTGATTGGGTCATTGATTTTTCTGGAATTGAGCTTCAGGAGTTGCTTGTATATTTTTGAGATTAATCCTTTGGTCTGTTTTCATTTGTCCTATTATTTTCTCCAATCTGAACGGCTGTCTTTTCACCTTACTTATAGTTTCTTTTGTAGTGCAAAAGCTTTTAAGTTTCATTAGATCCCATTTGTTTAGTTTTGCTTTTATTTCCAATATTCTGGGAGGTGGGTCATAGAGGATCTTGCTGTGATTTATGTCGGAGAGTGTTTTGCCTATGTTCTCCTCTAGGAGTTTTATAGTTTCTGGTCTTACATTTAGATCTTTAATCCATTATGAGTTTATTTTTGTGTATGGTGTTAGAAAGTGTTCTAGTTTCATTCTTTTACAAGTGGTTGACCGGTTTTCCAGCACCACTTGTTAAAGAGGTTGTCTTTTTTCTATTGTATATCCTTGCCTCCTTTGTCGAAGATAAGGTGTCCATAGGTTCATGGATTTATCTCTGGGCTTTGTATTCTGTTCCGTTGATCTATAGTTCTGTCTTTGTGCCAGTACCATACTGTCTTGATGACTGTGGCTTTGTAGTAGAGTCTGAAGTCAGGCAGGTTGATTCCTCCAGTTCCATTCTTCTTTCTCAAGATTACTTTGGCTATTCGAGGTTTTTTTGTATTTCCATACAAATTGTGAAATTATTTGTTCTAGTTCTGTGAAAAATACCGTTGGTAGCTTGATAGGGATTGCATTGAATCTATAGATTGCTTTGGGTAGAATAGCCATTTTGACAATATTGATTCTTCCAATCCATGAACACGGTATGTTTCTCCATCTGTTTGTGTCCTCTTTGATTTCTTTCATCAGTGTTTTATAGTTTTCTATGTATAGGTCTTTTGTTTCTTTAGGTAGATATACTTCTAAGTATTTTATTCTTTTTGTTGCAATGGTGAATGGTATTGTTTCCTTAATTTCTCTTTCTGTTTTTTCATTGTTAGTATATAGGAATGCAAGGGATTTCTGTGTGTTAATTTTATATCCTGCAACTTTACTATATTCATTGATTAGTTCTAGTAATTTTCTGGTAGAGTCTTTAGGGTTTTCTATGTAGAGGATCATGTCATCTGCAAACAGTGAGAGTTTCACTTCTTCTTTTCCTATCTGGATTCCTTTTACTTCTTTTTCTGCTCTGATTGCTGTGGCCAAAACTTCCAACACTATGTTGAATAGTAGTGGTGAGAGTGGGCACCCTTGTCTTGTTCCTGATTTCAGGGGGAATGCTTTCAATTTTTCACCATTGAGGGTGATGCTTGTTGTGGGTTTGTCATATATAGCTTTTATTATGTTGAGGTATGTTCCTTCTATTCCTGCTTTCTGGAGAGTTTTAATCATAAATGAGTGTTGAATGTTGTCAAAGGCTTTCTCTGCATCTATTGAGATAATCATCTGGTTTTTATCTTTCAATTTGTTAATGTGGTGTATTACATTGATTGATTTGTGGATATTAAAGAATCCTTGCATTCCTGGGATAAAGCCCACTTGGTCATGGTGTATGATTTTTTTTAATATGTTCTTGGATTCTGTTTGCTAGAATTTTGTTAAGGATTTTTGCATCTATGTTCATCAGTGATATTGGCCTGTAGTTTTCTTTTTTTTTGTGGCATCTTTGTCTGGTTTTGGAATTAGGGTGATGGTGGCCTCATAGAATGAGTTTGGAAGCTTACCTTCATCTGCAATTTTCTGGAAGAGTTTGAGTAAGATAGGTGTTAGCTCTTCTCTAAATTTTTGGTAGAATTCAGCTGTGAATCCATCTGGTCCTGGGCTTTTGTTTGCTGGAAGATTTTTTGATTACAGTTTCGATTTCCTTGCTTCTGATGGGTCTGTTAAGATCTTCTATTTCTTCCTGGTTCAGTTTTGGAAAGTTATACTTTTCTAAGAATTTGTCCATTTCATCCAAGTTGTCCATTTTATTGGCATAGAGCTGCTGGTAGTAGTCTCTTATGATCCTTTGTATTTCAGTGTTGTCTGTTGTGATCTCTCCATTTTCATTTCTAATTTTGTTAATTTGGTTCTTCTCTCTTTGTTTCTTAATGAGTCTTGCTAATGTTTGTCATTTGTTTATTTTTTTCAAAAAACCACCTTTTAGCTTTGTTGATTTTTGCTATGGTCTCTTTACTTTCTATTGAATTTATTTCTGCCCTGATTTTTAAGATTTCTTTCCTTCTGCTAACCCTGGGGTTCTTCATTTCTTCCTTCTCTAATTGCTTTAGGTGTAGAGTTAGGTTATTTATTTGGCCTTTTTCTTGTTTCTTGATGTAAGCCTGTAATGCTATGAACCTTCCCCTTAGGACTGCTTTTACAGTGATCCAAAGGTTTTGGGTTGTTGTGTTTTCATTTTCATCCATTTCTATGCATATTTTGATTTCTTTTTTTATTTCTTCTATGATTTGTTGGTTATTCAGAAGTGTGTTATTTAGCCTCCATATGTTGGAATTTTTAACAATTTTTTTCCTGTAATTGAGATCTAATCTTACTGCACTGTGGTCAGAAAAGATGACTGGAATGATTTCAATTTTTTTGAATTTACTGAGACTAGATTTATGGCCCAGGATGTGATCTATTCTGGAGAAGGTTCCGTGTGCACTTGAGGAAAAGGTGAAGTTGATTGTTTTGGGGTGAAATGTCCTATAGATATCAGTTAGGTCTAGCTGGTCCATTGTGTCATTTAAGGTTTGTGTTTCCTTGTTAATTTTCTGTTTAGTTGATCTATCCATAGTTGTGAGTGCGGTATTAAAGTCTCCCACTATTATTGTGTTACTATTAATTTCCTCTTTCATACTCGTTAGTGTTTGCCTTATATATTGCAGTGCTCCTATGTTGGGTGCATATATATTTATAATTGTTATATCTTCTTGTTGGATTGATCCTTTGATCATTATGTAGTGTCCTTCTTTGTCTCTTTTCACACCCTTTATTTGAAAGTCTATTTTATCTGATATGAGTGTTGCGACTCCTGCTTTCTTTTGGTCTCCGTTTGCGTGAAATGTTTTTTTCCATCCCTTCACTTTTAGTCTGTATGTGTCTCTTGTTTTGAGGTGGGTCTCTTGTAGACAGCATATATAGGGGTCTTGTTTTTGTATCCATTCAGTCAATCTTTGTCTTTTGGTTGGGGCATTCAACCCATTTACATTTAGGGTAATTATTGATAGGTGTGGTCCCGTTGCCATTTACTTTGTTGTTTTGGGTTCACGTTTATACAACCTTTCTGTGTTTCCTGTCTAGAGAAGATCCTTTAGCATTTGTTGAAGAGCTGGTTTGGTGGTGCTGAATTCTCTCAGCTTTTGCTTATCTGTAAAGCTTTTGAATTCTCCTTCATATCTGAATGAGATCCTTGCTGGATACAGTAATCTAGGTTGTAGGTTATTCTCTTTCATTACTTTCAGTACGTCCTGCCATTCCCTTCTGGCCTGGAGGGTTTCTATTGATAGATCAGCTGTTATCCTTATGGGAATCCCTTTGTGTGTTATCTGTTGTTTCTCTCTTGCTGCTTTTAATATTTGTTCTTTGTGTTTGATCTTTGTTAATTTGATTAATATGTGTCTTGGGGTGTTTCGCCTTGGGTTTATCCTGTTTGGGACTCTCTGGGTTTCTTGGACTTGGGTGGCTATTTCCTTCCCAATTTTAGAGAAGTTTTCAGCTATTATCTCCTCGAGTATTTTCTCATGGCCTTTCTTTTTGTCTTCTTCTTCTGGGACTCCTATGATTCGAATGTTGGGGCGTTTCACATTGTCCCAGAGGTCCCTGAGGTTGTCCTCATTTCTTTTGATCCTTTTTTCTTTTTTCCTCTCTGCTTCATTTATTTCCACCATTTTATCTTCTACCTCACTTATCCTATCTTCTGCCTCCGTTATTCTACTCTTGGTTCCCTCCAAAGTGTTTTTGATCTCATTCATTGCATTATTCATTTTTAATTGACTCTTTTTTATTTCTTCTAGGTCTTTATTAAACATTTCTTCTATCTTTTCAATCTTTGTCTCCAGGCTATTTATCTGTAACTCCATTTTGTTTTCAAGATTTTGGATCATTTTTATTATCATTATTCTAAATTCTTTTTCAGGTAGATTCCCTATCTCCTCCTCTTTTGTTTGACTTGGTGGGCATTTTTCATGTTCCTTTACCTGTTGGGTATTTTTTTGCCTTTTCATCTTGTTTAGATTGCTGTGTCTGGAGTGGGCTTTCTGTATTCTAGAGGTCTGTGGTTCCTTTTTATTGTGGAGGTTTTACCCAGTGGGTGGGGTTGGACGATTGGCTTGTCAAAGTTTCCTGGTTAGGGAAGCTTGCGTCGGTGTTCTGGTGCGTGGAACTTGATTTCTTCTCTTTGGAGAGCAATGGAGTGCCCAGTAATGAGTTTTGAGATGAGTCTATGTGTTAGATGTGACCTTGGGCAGCCTGTATGTTGACACTCAGGGCTATGTTCCTGACTTGCTGGAGAATTTGCGTGGTATGTCTTGCTCTAAAACTTATTGGCTCTTGGGTCGTGCTTGGTTTCAGTGTAGGTATGGAGGCTTTTGGACAGTCACTTATTACTTAAAGTTCCATGTAGTCAGGAGTTTTCTGGTGTTCTCAGGTTTTGGGCTTAAGTCTCCTGCCTCTGGATTTCAGTTTTATTTTTCCTGTAGTCTCAGGACTTCTCCAATTATACAGCACTGATAATAAAACTTCTAGGTTAATGGCAAAAAGATTCTCCACCGTGAGGGACACCCAGAGAGGTTCACAGAGTTACATGAAGAAGAGGAGAGGGAGGAGGGAGATAGAGATTAGAAGGAGGAGAAAAATGGGGACTCAAGAGGAGAGAGACAGATCTACGCAGTTGTCTGTTCCCAGAGTGTTCTCCGTAGCCCATACACCTACAGAGATTCACAGAATTGGATTGGGAAGAGAAGGGGAAAGGAGGAAATAGAGGTGTTCTGAGGTAGAAAACAGACAGTCAAGATTGGGAGAGAATAATCAACACACTCCTGAATAAAAATGGACCTGTATTTCGGTTTAAAAATAGGGCTTCTCTTCTTTTTTTTGTAAGGTTATAGTGTATTGAAAATGAAAATTAAGGAGTAGTAGAGGAGTACTAGAGTACTTTAAAAGAAATAAGACAAAAAGAAAAATAGCACATAGAAGAGAAATAGGAAAGAAAAAAAAGAAGGAAAAAAGAAAAAAAAGAAAGAAAGAATTTTTCCTAATTAAAAAAAACGTAAAAATCTATGAAAATGAAAGTTAAGGAGTAATGGAGGAGTAATAGGGAATTTCAAAAGAAAATGAAAGAGAAAAAATAAAAAAGAAAAGACAAGAAAAACAATTATTTAAAAAAAAATGGTAGAAATATATCTAGGAATTTCTCTGGAGCTGTTGCGGTCAATGTGGTTTTGGTTCAGTTTCAGATAGCTCCTCGTTCCAGCTTACACTTCTCAATATCTATAGGTCCCTTCTGGTGTAGTCAGTGTTACCTACAGGGATTTTAATCTGTTGCACCTGTCCCTTCTGAAGTGATTCCCTTTGTTTATTGGCTTCTGTTTGCTGGTCTGTTCAGTGTCTAATTTCTGCCCTGACACAGGCGGGCGGAGGTGGTCTCTTGTTCAGGTTTGCTGGTTCAGTCCTGCTACGGGGAGGGCAGAGCCCTGCAGACAGATACCGCTGTGTGTGGGGAGCACTCGCAGTGTTCCGGCCACACTGGGTTTGCCCCCGCTCATGTGTGTGTGTGCTTTCCCCGTCTACACTGCTCAGGCTCCCGGCTGCTCTATATAGAGCGGGCCCTGCGTTGCATGCGGTTCCAGTTTTCGGGTATTCCACAAAAGCGCGGACTCAGTTGGGCCTGCGTTTTGTGCCTTCCCCGCCCCGAGCAGCTCAGGCAGCCAGGAGCTTGACGGGTGCACTCTCCCCAGGTGTGGTGTGCCTTCTCCCCTCCGCGGCCCCAGCCTCAGTTTCCGCCCACGCCAGTCAGGTGCGTGTGCCCTGTGTCTAGCCGCGATCCTCCCAGTGGATGTCGACCATCCAGAATCTCAGGAAATCATTGGTTAGAAACTGGAGGCCTGTTTGCAGTATGGTAGGGGATGCCGCCTCTGGGGCTGAGTTTGCCCCTTTCCCCTCCCCCCTGCCTCGTGCCTCTGGCGCAGATGGGCTGGTCCGCAGCCGGCTAACTCCTCTGGACTTGCACGGTCCCTTTGTCCTGCGAATGGCTGGCAGTGTGTTCGGGCTGGTTAATTTTCGCTCTCTCTTTTGTTATCCCACAATTTAAGTTGCTATCTCACAAAAGCTCCCTCCGATTGCCCTCAGGGCACTCAGGCCCGGTCCTTACCCTAAGCAATGCCGCCTGCTCCTCTCCGTTCTGCCCCCACTTGGTGGTGGCGGATGTGGGCGTCTGTGGTACTTTTCTGCTGGGAGTTGCTATTAGCCACGTAATCTGTGGGTTTTATTTATTTTTCCTCCCAGTTAGGTTGCCTTCCGAGATTCAAAATCTTCCCCCAGAACCGCCAGTGCAAGGGTTTCCTGGTGTTTGGAAACTTCCTCTATTAAGACTCCCTTCCTGGGAATGGTCTCCATCCCTAGCTCTTTGTCTCTCTTTTTATCTTTTATATTTTGTCCTACCTCCTTTTGAAGACAATGGGCTGCTTTTCTGGGTGCCTGATGTCCTCTGCTAGTGATCAGAAGTTGTTTTGTGAAGTTTGCTCAGTGTTCAGTTGTTCTTTTGATGAATTTGTAGGGGAGTAAGTGGTCTCCCCGTCCTATTCCTCCACCATCTTGGCTCCTCCCTGGAATTGGAGTTTTAAAATGCCATTATATGCACATTTAGCTCCCATCAATAGGAGTTGGTACAAGAAATGATGTGGGGTTTTATGTTCAACTGCATAAATGGAATGAAGTCCCTGGCTGTACACACCAGGTTTGGGAATGGCCTTGATACAAAGAGCTATGTGTATCTCAGGAACTAAAGATCTATTTGTGTTCAACTCTGACAAATGGAGTGGTCCACAGAGCCTGTTTATAGTAACACAGGCCCTTGGGCTTATTTCTAATGCCTTTCAAGCTTGAAAGACCTTCTGATGGAATGGAGTAAATTATATATATACATACGCACATATATATGTATGTGTATGTATGTATATATGCACTTGTGTATGTATATATGCATGTGTGTGTAAAAAAATGTACAGTAGTTGTCTTTTCTCTATCTAATTTATCTCACTAAGCATCATACCCTCCAGGTCCACCATTCACGTTGTTACAAATGGCAAATTTTCATTTTTTTATGGTTGAGTAAAACCTCAGTGAGGTATCACTTCACACCTGTTCAAATGGCAAATAAAAAAGACAAGAAATAATACGTGTTGGTAAATGTGAAGGAAAGGGAACCCTTTGTGCACGTGAGTGGGATGTAAATTAAAGCATCCACTATCAAAAATAATATGGAGGATCCTCAAAAGATTAAAAATGTGACTACATACAATCTGGCAATTCCACTCATGGATATCTATCTTAAGAAAACAAAAACACTTATTTGAAAAGACATTTGTGCCCTAATGTTCATCTAAGTGTTATTTACATAGCCTAGATATGGAAGCAAACTAATTGTCCATAAATAGAGGAATGAATAAAGAAGATGTGGTACATATATTTACCAGATATTTTGTGGGGGTTTGGTTTAAAAATCATGATGGGTAAATATAAGCATAACATAATACCAGTAAAGATACGTGGGGGTAGTGGTGCATTTTTTAAGCTTAAAATAACTAAAGAAAACCTGATAGATTTGACCATATATGTGAAACTTTATTCCTGCTTTATTTTATTCTATTCCTTTAAACAATTCTATTCTATTCTGTCCTACCAAGCCAATTTTATTAATATTCCCATTGTTGTTTTTCAGTCACTAGGTCATGTCCGACTCTTTGTAACCCCATGGACTGCAGCACGCTGGGCTTCCCTGTCCTTCACTATCTCCTGGAGTTTGCTCAAACTCATGTCCATTGAGTCAGTGATGCCATCCAACCATCTCATCCTCTGTCACCTCTTTGTCCCCCTGCCCTCAATCTTTCCCAGCATCAGGGTCTTTTCTAATAAGTCAGTTCTTCATATCAGGTGGCCAAAGTATTGGAGTTTCAGCTTCAGAATCGATCCTTCCAATGAATATTTGGGGTTGATTTCCTTTAGGATTGACTGGTTTAATCTCCTTGCAGTCCAAGGGACTCTCAAGACTCTTCTTCAGCATCACAGTTTAAAAGCATCAATTCTTCAGTGCTCAGCCTACTTTATGGTCCAACTCTCACACCTGTACATGACTACTGGAGAAACCATAGCTTTGACTATATGGACATTTGCAGGCAAAGTGATGTTTCTGCTTTTTAATATGGTATCTAGGTTTGTCATAGCTTTTCTTCCAAGGAGCAAGCCTCTTTTAGTTTGATAACTGCAGTCTCCATGCATAGTGATTTTACTCCAATTAATAGAACTAAATTGAAGCTTGAAAAATGCTATTCTTATTCAGAACTTGAGAAGGAGTATATTAGTACATATTAATTAAGATCATACACAGTAAAACAGAACTTGGGTTTATATTCTTACCTTTATACTCAATAGCTGTGTGGCAAGTTCCCTAATATCTCTGAGCTTTTGTAACCACATATATAAAGTGAAAATGATAATAATAGTAGTTACATAGTTAACTTTTGTGAAGAGACTGGAATAGTATCTTGTTACATAAGGAGCACTAGTTGTTTGCTATTATTTGTGTTTGTATTAGTCAGGGTCCTCTGGAGAAACAGAACCAATAAAATGTGTGTGTATAAGTAGAATGACATTTATTTTATTTAAGTAATCAACTCATGATATTATGGAGGCTGGCAAGTACAATTTCTGCAGGGTGGAGTTTCAGGAAAGAGTTGATGTTATAGTTCAAGCCCAACCATCAGGCTGAAGACACAGGAAAAAAGAATGATGGAGTGTCAAGTCTGAAAGGAGTCTGCCACAGGATTCTCTCTTGTTCAGGAAAGATCAGTGTTCTATTCTAATCAGGCCTTAGCTGATTAGATGAGGCCCACCCACATGCTGGAGGGCAGTCTGATTCAAAATGCACTGGTGTGAGTGTGACTATTATCCCAGAACACCTGCACAGAATCATTTAGAATAATGTTTGACCACAGACTGGCATTGTGACCCAGCCAAACTGACACATAAAATTAGTCATCATCGAGCTGAATAGATTTCATGTCATAGTTAAGTAAAGAAACATGTTAATTGTTCAGTATACTGAAGACACTGGGAAGGATAATATATTATTTTCAAATTATTTTCAAATATCACATTTTACTGAAGCAAATACAATTCAAAATGATAAGAAACATGATTTGAATTTGTAAAAAAATTACAAATAATTTTTTTCCAAAGTTTTGAATGGAAAACTTGAGTTGGCTTCCAACAGTTTACCTCAGCCTTTTCATTTGAAATGACTATGAAAAATTTCTGAAGAATAGAGTTTTAAATTTAAGAAGATTTTTTTTAACTTAATTTTTTAATTGGAGTATAGTTGCTTTTCACTGTTGTGCTGGTTTCTGCTACACAGCAGAGTGAATCAGCTCTCTATATGCATATTATCTCTCTTTTTTTTAAATTTTCTTCCCATTTATTTCCCACCAGGCATGGAATAGAGTTTCTTGGGCTATGTAGTCAGTTCTCTTTAATGATCTATTTCATTTGTTGGTGTTGTTTAGTTGCTGTCATGTCAGACTCTTTGTGATCCCATGGACTGTAGCCTGCCAAACTCCTCTGTTCATGGGATTTCCCAGGCGAGAATATTGGAGTGGTTTGCCATTTCCTTCTCCAGGGTATCGTCCCGACCCAAGTGTCGAACCCAGGTCTCTTGCTTTGCAGGCAAATTCTTTACCACCTGAACCACCAGAGAAGCCCTATCAATTTTATCCATAATAATAACTTGAAATTTAATTTTTGCCTCTTTCAAATATTTAAAGGGTCTGACATTAAAGTTTAAAAAAATGGTGTTAAAGCTGTCCTTCCTTTTCTCCCTTTGAGAAACACAGTGTTGAGATTTCCTGTTACAATGCAAATGAATTTCAAATCCAATCTCATGTTCACATAGAGCAGATTCCAAAAGCTGATGCATCTCTAAACTGTGGAATGTTCACGCAGTGTTAGATAGTCATGTTGCAGCCTAGATGTCAGTAAAATGATAAGTCAGCTAAAGGTGCACATATTTCTGATGAATGTGAAGACAGGTTTGGGAACCCAGGTGGAGCTGCATTTGCCAGGAAACTTCACCAGACACAATATTCACCCCTTCCTGCCCGACTGCCTCTCCACAGCCCTATCCTGCTGTCCCATGGCCCTTATCCACAGTGGGGCCGTGGAGACAGTTGTTCGGGTGCCTGGATTAACCAGATTAACATATGATGGCAAGGCGGAGAACAGAGCAGAAGATGTCGGGGTCAGTCTCCCTGGGGTCCCGGGGCCAGGCCATCAGAGCACCTCTGCAAACTGCCTTCCATATTGTACCTGAGGAGGCTGCCAGGTTTGCGTGGCCAGCTCCCTGTCTTTGTCCCCTTATTTCTAGGCACCCTTGTACTTTGTACATTAATCGAAAAGCTCTTTTCATTCAGCACTGTCCACCTAGCAGAATATCTGCTACAGAGTAGGTGCTTAGTAATTGTTAAATGAGTGTTCACAAACCAGCTAATATTTTATATTGTCATATTCATCCTAATTTCAGTAGAAAATCTTTGTTTTGTTCTTACATGGCTAGAAAGTTTCCTGACAATAGCTGGACTATTCATCATAGTCAAAAATGTGGAAAAAAACCCCAAATATCCATTGACAAATAAATGGATAATCAAAGTGATATATCCATATAGTGAAAGTGAAAGTGAAATTCGCTCAGTGGTATCCGACTCTTTGCGACCCCATGGACTATGCAGTCCATGGAATTCTCCAGGCCAGAATACCAGAGTGGGTAGCCTTTCCCTTCTCCAGGGGATCTTCCCAACTCAGTGATTGAACCGAGGTCTCCCACATTGCAGGCAAATTCTTTACCAGCTGAGAAACAAGGGAAGCCCAAGAATACTGGAGTGGGTAGCCTATCCCTTTTCCAACAGATTTTTCCCACCCAGGAGTCAAACCCAGGTCTCCTGGGTTGCAGGAGGATATCCATATTTTTGGATTGTAGAATTGTGGATTATAAAGGAATGGGATTCTGATACATGCTACAACATAAATGAAATTTAAAATATTCAGCTAAGTGAAATAAGCCAGACACAAAAGGACAAATATTATATGATTCCACTTACGTGAGGTACTTGTACTAAGTCGCTTCAGTTGTGTCTAACTCTGTGTGACCCAATGGATTGTCACCCATCAGGTTCCCTGTCCGTGGGACCTTCCAGGCAAGAATACTGGAGCGGGTTGCCATTTCCTTCTCTAGGTCATCTTACCAACCCAGGGATCAAATTCCCGTCTCTTACATCTCCTTCATTGTCAGGCGAGTTCTTTACCACTAGGCCCACCTGGGAAGTGAAGAGTAGTCAAATTCACAGGATGGAAAATAGAATAGTGGTCACCAGCAGGTAGGGGAGGGGACACTATGGAGCTATTGTTTGATAGGTAAGCGTTTTAGTTTCAAATGATGAAAAAGTAATTCTTGAATTGGATGGCAGTAATGGTTGTATGAGTGTTATTTACCTAATGTCACTTATACATTGTCAATTTCATCTAATGTCAATTATACATTGAATGGTTAAAATGACAAGTTTATATATGTTTATGTTATTTTACTATGATTTTTTAAAAGCTGATAGACAGGATTTGTACAGAATAAGGTTGCATGTTCTGCCTTAAAGAAATTTCCAGGTCTCTACCTTTTCTCTAAAAAAACCAAAAACTAAAAAATTAGAACCTGAAAATGATTTTAAAATGGCTTTTTTAATGAATTTCATCCTTAAAAGTGCAAGCTTTGGGCTCAGATGCACCTGGCTACAGATGGAATGATCAACTACTAAAATAATAATTTTTCTCTGTTGAATATTTAAGCCCAATGAACTGTAGACTTAGTCCTATATATCAAAATATTTTTCAGCTATTGCTAGTCTTAAACAAGTGTTTATAAACCATGAAGATATCATTCTCTGGCTAAATGTGTAGTAAAAATAAAATGTTATACAGATGTTTTCAAAACACAAAATAGGGGAGAAAGGTTTAAAACAAGGAAGATAAAAAATGAACCACTTAACTTAATAGCAGTTGTTATTGTGTGATGAGATCATTGAAAAAAATTTTCTATGTTACTGTGTTGTTTAAGCTTTTCACAATGAATATGTTTCTATAAAATCTACTTAAAAAGGACCCTAGGATACCCTTAAGAATGTCCACTTAATTCTTTATTGTCCTTTTCAAGGGTAGTAACTCTCCTTTTATTTATTTTTAATTGAGATTGGGATTTGAAAATAAGCCTGTTTAACATATTTATTATTCAGTATCAGTCAATAACAATGCTTCAAGCATTCCCTTCCCAATTTATAGACTTCCAATTTTTAATTTACTATTTCTTGGTATAAAAGACACATTCACCATTCTCATTTCATACTTGGATTTACCTGGTTTTAAACTTGAGGCCCCTGTGTCATGGATTTTGCCCTTGATGAGGTACTTCTAAGGGCTTTTAGGAGATTCTGGGCTTGTGGACACTTTGGTGGGAAAAAAAACAACGGGAATAGAAGATGAGTCTGGGGGAAGTTAAATGACTATAACCTTTGCATAATTTTGCTTGTAAAATTGAGATGAAACTAATACTCTGACAAATGTGTAAGTGTTTATGTGGGAAGCCTGAGAGCATACGGACTGTTGATAATGTTGATGGTACAGGACTGGTGATCTTGTGCAGGTAAGATTAAGAAGATATTGGTCTGGGAAGCTCACTGGAGAGGAGTCAAAGGGAAGAGTATCAGACTGAAGTTTGTCATTAATTTTTTCTTTAAACTCCAGATGCTACCTTGCTCCCAGGAGAGTCTCACATTTATAAAACAGAATTACAGCCATTTCTGAGCAACAAAATAGGGCTTATTTACTAAAGTTAAAATACTATCATTTGTTGGGCTTCATTGTTGCTGTTAATAAAAATAATCAGAAAAATGTAGTCTCTATCCTTAGGAGTGCCCCAATCAAATAAAGCATGGCTAATGTATAATGACTAAAATTTGTGACAGAATTGTTAATAGTCATAAGAAGGAAACACAGAGTTTGATGAAGACTCAAAGGAAGGAAGGAATATTCATTGTGTATTAGATTAGGCAGTAAATAATCATTGTGGAGGAGGTGCCCTTTGAGACGGGCACTGAAGGTAGGATTTGGGTGTCCAGCTGTGATGAGAGGAATATCGGGTGAAGGGAATGACTGAAGGAGGGGCCTGGTGATGTGACAAACAGGGGTCACATTTAGCTGAGATTATGGGGAACAGTACAGTCAAGTTGTATGGGATAGGAATAGAAAACTAGGTGGAGTCATATTATGGTCTAATTGGTTTAGTGAGCTGGGACATTATTCTCTAGAAAGAGGTTAATTTTTATCACATTAGGGCTACCCTGTTGGAAAGGTGGCTTTGTGTAGGATAGTCAGAGTGTCTAGAGGTGATGCGACCTGGTAGGAGCTAGTGCAATAGTCTGGGTGACAATAATAGTGATAATTAAGCAAGAATGAGAAGTAATATTTATTGAGCACTTACTATCTTCTAGGCACATTATACACAGTGTCTTATTTAATTCCTGACTGTGGGTACCACTAACTTGCAGCTACGCTTGAAGAAACAGAAAGTCAGGGGTTTTAAATAACTTGCTAAACATCAAGAGCTGCTGTTCCAACCTAAAAGTGTCCTCCTAAGGTACACACATTCTTTTGTTTTTGCTTTTAATTAAGTTTTTATTTTTGAGGTAATTGTAGACCCACATGCAACAGTGAGGAATGATACAGAGAAATCCCGTGCACTTTTTACTTATTTTTTTCTAATGTAACATGTCCTGTGCTTCACCTACTTTACACATCTACCCACCTCCAAACCCTTGACAATCACTGATCTTTTTCTGTCTGTATATTTCTGCCTTTTCTATAACGTCATGTAATGGGAATAACAAAATATGCAGCCTTTGAAAACTAGGACCCATGTTCTTCAACTAGCAAAGAGTTTGAGTTACAGCCTTTCCTATAGCTTCTGATTTTTATAAAGCAATTTAATCTTCCAGCTTTGCCAATTTTTGCTAAATGCGAATAAATTTTTCTGTTGTTTGTTTTGTAGGGCAAACAATCTAGCTTCAAGAAACCAGGGTAACAAGCAATAAACTTACAATGCTAGAAAGAACTACCCCACACCTTATGTTAATTTACAAAGGCATTGTGATTCCCCCGGGGTCAGTTCTTTGCCGCCTCACTGTATCAGGCCTCAAGAGCTACATTTCAGAGTTGAACAGCAATTATCACCCATGATGTTTTATTTAAAAGGGCATTCATTAATTAGTTCCTCTGAAACTTGTTTAGGAGTGAGGCAAATAATTTCTTTCAAGGTCAGTAATCACCCATCTCTGAACACTCAATCAGTCTTACTAATGCCCAAAGCATCTTGTTAGAAAGAAGATCAGTAAAAATGTTGGGTCTTGGAGTCTGAGTCTCACACTGGCATGGGAAACCTAAGTTAGTTTTTGCTGTGATAGCTTCTCTGAAGGTTTAACTTCTGATTGCTCAGGTCTGAAACTCACTCAAAGCTTTTCTGATCCCAGGAGGGTTAGAAGGAAAACCACCTTAGCAATCATCTGGGCTGGTCCTTCTGCTGGTGAGATGAGGGAGCTAATAAATAAAGAATCAATTGGCTCAAGGTCATGGAGGTAGAAATGCAATATGAAGAACCTGGTCCTGCTGATGATTAGGGCGGTTACCCCTTGCAGGGTCCCATGATACTTATAAAAAACAGCGTAAAGAAGCAAGGAGTGAAGGGAAGAAAGCTCCAATAACTAATCACACTGAAAGAGAACATTAAACATTTTATGATTAACTCATGACTATTCCCAAAGGACATTCTCTTACAAAAGACAATCATATTCTTGTGGAATTTTAGAAATATGTGGTAGAGAAGTAAAGGAGAATGTTTTGAAAAGAAAGTCAGAGCTTCCTGGTACTTTTTGATACAGGCAGTAAGGGGAAGGAAATAGTCTTGAGCACTCAGGGAAATAATGACCCTTGCTCTCAATTAAATCAACTTTGCTTTCTTTTCTGGCCAGCTTTTCTTTAACATAAATTGAATCTTTTCTCTGAGAGATAGTTGATTGATATAATCTGCTGAATGGATATAGCAAATATGCTTTATATATTTTCAATGCATGTAAACTTGTATGTGTATATGCTGTATGCTGCTGCTGCTAAGTCACTTCAGTCGTGTCCAACTCTGTGTGACCCCACAGATGGCAGCCCAGCAGGCTACCCCATCCCTGGGATTCTCCAGGCAAGAACACTGGAGTGGGTTGCCATTTCCTGTAAACACACCCATAAACACACTCTGAGCAAATATATGACAGAGCAAGCATTATCTTAGCTTAGGGGGAGGTCCTGAATTGATGAAATAAGTTTAAATGGGTATTACAAGGCATACCAATGCTAAGTTTTCAGATAAAAGTGAGAGGGTTGCAATAAAAAGCCATGACTAATCATGCAAAAGAGAAACATTGGTGGAACTCTTGCTGTTACAGCACATGAAATAGTCAACTGAAAATGGATTAAAGACTTAAATGTAATACTTTATACTGTAAAAACTAGAAGAAAACTTAGAGGGAAATATCCTTGACATTGACAATTTTTTGAATGTGACACCAAAAGCCCAGAAATCAAAAGCAAAAATATATAAGTGGGCTGTATCAAAATGCTTCTGTACAGCAAATAAAACTATCATCATAATGAAAAGACAACTTGTGTTTGGAAAAATATTTGCAAATCATAGATCTGATAAGGAGTTCATGTCCAAAACATGTAAGGATCTCAAACATCCTAGTAGTAAAAAATGTCAAAGAAGTTGATTTAAAAAATGGGCAAAAGACTTGAATAGACACTTTTTTTTTCCCCAAGGAAGACATACAAATGACCAATAGGTATGTAAAAATATACTCCACATCACTAGTCATCAAGAAAGTGCAAATTAAAACCATAATGAGGTATGGACTCATACTTGTTGGAATGACTATTGTCCTAATAGTGTTTTGCACATGTGTCTTTTTGAACTGTGGTTTTCTCAGCTATATGTTCAGTGGTGGTTTCTATTTTTAGTTCTTTTTTTTTTTTTTTTAAGGAATCTCCATACTGTTCTCCAAGTGGCTGTATCAATTTACATTCCCATCAACAATGCAAGAGAACTCCCTTTTCTCCACCCCCTCTCCAGCATTTATTGTTTGTAGGTTTTTTGATGATGTCCATTGTGATTGGTGTAGACTGGCACCTTACTGTAGCTTTGATTTTCATTTCTCATGTATGGATATGCAAGTTGGACTATAAAGAAAGCTGAGCACCAAAGAATTGGTGCTTTTGAACTGTGGTGTTGGATAAGACTCTTGAGAGTCCCTTGGACTGCAAGGAAATCCAATCAGTCCATCCCAAAGGAGATTAGTCCTGAATATTCATTGGAAGGACTGATGCTGAAACTGAAACTCCACTACTTTGGCCACCTGATTCAATGAGCGGACTCATTTGAAAAGAATCTGATGCTGGGAAAGATTGAAGGTGGGAGAAAAACAGGATGACAGATGATGAGATGGTTGGATGGCATCACCGACTCAATGGACATGGGTTTGGGTAGACTCATGCAGTCTACGGGAGTCGGTGATGAACAGGGAAGCCTGGCTTGCTGCGGTTCTTGGGGTCTCAAAGAGTCGAACACGACCGAGCAACTGAACTGAAGTGATTTTGGTAATGTAAGATAGTCTTATTTTAATTTTTAAATTTCTTTAAATAAAAACATCTATTACTTTATTTTCTGTAATTGGTAATTCCAATATTTCAAACCCCATGTTATTCAGTTCTGTTATCTGCTGTTTCTGCTTAGTTTTGTTCAGGATAATGATTTTCTTTATATATTTGTGTATGAATTATACTTTTTTTTTTTTTTTTACTGATTTTACCTGCAGGAATCTTAAGGTAATCTGGCATATTGTTATATTCTTCCTCATAGTTTTACTTTGTTTCTGCCAGATAGCTAAGGTGTTCACAACCAGCACAAGGTTCTGTTAATTTATTACCTAATAATGCAAATTTCAACTCCACATCCATGTGAATTCAGGGTGGTTGTTAGAAATGCTCATGGGGACTTTTTTTTTTTTTAACCAAACAGAAGGTCTTTTCCCATCAAAGTAATTTTTTTTTGAAACCATTATTTACTAAAATTCCAGTTTTGTGTCCATCTACACTGTGTATCCAAGACATAGTTTCCCATCCCCCACTGAAGTCTATAAACCAAAGGTCTATGTTTACTGTAATGGCAGAAGTCCTTATGGCAACCTCAGCACCATCTCATGACCCCACTCTCGTTGCAGGTTCATTTTTAATCTTCAGTGCTAGGTATTTTCTTACTTGCATCTTACTGCATCTCTAGTCTCCCGGCAGGCAGGTTCGATCCCTGGGTCAGGAAGATAGGAGAGTATTACAGATTTCCCAAAAAGTAATCATTGTAATGACAGTCTCAGTAGGTGAGCTAAACAATAGATTAGAAATATTTGCAGAGAGAATTAGTGAGCTGGAAGACATGTATGAAGAATTCCTTACATATGGGCCAGTATGACAAGGAATGGAAACTATGAGAAGGAAGTTAAATGTGGAAGTTGGAATAGAATACATAAAATTAGCATGTCAGAAAGAAAGAGAATGTTTTAGGAAATGATGACTGAGAAGTTTTGAGAACGGCCAAAAGATAAAAAACGTTTGGAAAGTACGAAGACTCTCAAGCAGAATAAATAAAAATTGTCCACAGTTAGCAATACCATTGTGAAAAAAAACCTGAACAAAAGAAAACAGAATATCATAAAAGCAGTCAGAGAGAAGGGAATGACAGATTCTGAAAAAGCAGACTTCAGGACAGTAAAAATAAAACACCAGGTGAGGAAAACAAAATCCTCAAAGTGTTGAGAGAAAATAATCATGGTCTAGAAGTGTACATCCATGGATCAATTATACCAAGTAGGGCAAAAGCATCATCTACATTGTTTTAATGCCAGAAATCTTTATCCTGAATTTAATCATGATTAAGCAACCTGAAAAAAAATCCAGATGAGGGGAACATCTCAAAAGTTTTTTTTTTTTTTTTTTGAAACCTAAAAAAGTCAATTTCAAAAAATACAGACAAGAAACAAAACTAAGAACTGCTTTAGATTTTTAAAAGACTAGAAAGATATTATAACTATCATAAACAATCCTTAATTGGATCCTTAATCTAAGAATAAAATATCTACAAATGATATTATTGGGGCAAATAGGGAAATTTAAAGAAATTTAAGTAATGAGTACACAGCTGCTGCTGCTGCTGCTAAGTCATGTCAGTCGTGTCCGACTCTGTGTGACCCCATAGACGGCAGCCCACCAGGCTCCGCCGTCTCTGGGATTCTCCAGGCAAGAACACTGGAGTGGGTTGCCATTTCCTTCTCCAGTGCATGAAAGTGAAAAGTGAAAGTGAAGTCCCTCAGTCGTGTCCGCGACACCATGGACTGCAGCCTACCAGGCTCCTCCGTCCATGGGATTTTCCAGGCAAGAGTACTGGAGTGGGGTGCCATCGCCTTCTCCGGAGTACACAATAGATCATGTCATTTTGTGTGCTCAGTCTCTCAGTCATGTCCACTCTTTGCAACCCCATGGAGTGTAGCCTACTGTCTGTGGGATTCTCTAGGCTAGAATACTGGAGTGGATTGCCATTTCCTTCTCCAGGGGACATTCAAGAATTGAACCCACAGTTTCTGTGTCTCTTGCATTGGCAGGCAGATTCTTTACCACTGAGACACCTGGGAAGCAATACTAAATTCCTTTGGCAAGAAAGCTTGGTTATGATAGAGATTTTCTTTGTAGAAGATAAATGCTGAATAGCCCTTATCTATTTGTCAGAGTACAGATAAAGCTAAATGGAAAGAAAAAGAATAGGTTAATCTAGGTGAAGTTCATACCAGTGTTTCTTGTACTATCATTTTAACTGTTATGAAGGTTTTATTTCTAAAAATAAGAAATTAATAAAATTGGGTAAAATGAAACACTTTCATGCAAGAACAAATGCAGAGTTTAACCATCAATAGGTGTACACTAAAGATGCTTCTAAAGACTTGTTCAGAAGAGAGGAATATGATTTCTAAGCAAAGTCTTAGAAGAAAGAAGAAACAGTGAGCTTAGAAACTGGCAAATGTGGGAAATAACATATTGGCAAAAACAGAGGCAGTTTTAAATATTGATAATATTGTCTATGTTGTGTGTGTTAGTCGCTCAGAGGTGTTTGACTCTTTGTGACCCCCTGGACTGTAGCCCACCAAGCTCCTCTGTCCCTGGGATTCTCCAGGCAAGATTACTGGAGTGACTTGTCAAGTCCTCTTCCAGGGGATATTCCTGACTCAGGGATCAAACCCACGTCTGTTATGTCTCCTGCATAGCAGGCAGGTTCTTTACCACTAGCACCACCTGGGAAGCCCTTTGTCTATGGGGAAGTGAGAAATTAAAAATATCAGCTAACACTAACACCTTATATTTGAGTATTCACTACATTTAGAGTACTCTAAAATTCTTATACTTTATTACTTAGATGTATGTATTTTCAAAGGAGAAGGCAATGGCACCCCACTCCAGTACTCTTGCCTGGAAGATCCCATGGATGGAGGAGCCTGGTAGGCTGCAGTCCATGGGGTCGCAAAGAGTCAGACACGACTGAGTGACTTCACTTTCACTTTTCACTTTTATGCATTGGAGAAGGAAATGGCAACCCACTCCAGTGTTCTTGCCTGGAGAATCCCAGGGATGGGGTCTTGCAGAGTCGGACATGACTGAACTGACTTAGCTTAGCATGTATTTTCAAAAATTATGAAAGATAACAATGAAGTTTTTTTAGAGTTTAGGGGAATAAATGGACTTTTAAAATCTATCAATCTAAATTAAAATAAAGAAGGTAAATAGAATAAAAGGAAAAATCAAGACAAATAGAAATCCCCTGAGAAGGCATAAATAAGTCTAAATGAATTAGTAAGGAAAATAAAAATGGACTGAACTCATCATTAAAATTCAAAGATTGTGAGTGTGGATTTTATAAATGTAAATCAAGCCATTTGATATAATAGACAAAGATGAAAAAGAAATGAAACAAGTAATAATTAAATAAATAATGGCATAGGAAAGAATGTCATGCAGAAATGAAAATTAATTGACATGAGCTAAACTTCTTAACCCAAATAAAAAAACACATAATATTGAGGCAAAGAGCTTATAGATTAATTATAGCACAGTAAAATACTGAGGCTTTACGGTTACTGGTAACACTTTACATTCGGTGGTTATATGTGTTGGTTGTATATTCTACATGCCTTTTGTAATATTAAACATTATTTACACCCCCAAGTTGCCTTTAAAGCACAAGTTACAGACACACCACCTCTCTCAGCAAGTCAAAATGCTGCCAGTTTTACTAAATCAAAGCCACATCTCCTTTGCTAGACATTAGAAGGTATTACCATTTTCAAGATTAAAAGACAAATTGGTACTAAAATATATTCGGGATTATATAGACTAGAGATGTGAACAACCAGTGATGCTAACTCCAAACAGGACGCACAGGACTGTTGTCCCAAACTAAGGGCAAGAGGCACAGGCAGGCACATACACAATGATGGAGTGTTGCTCTAATTGGCAGCGGTTTCTATATTAATATACAGCAGATTTTTCTTGTATCTCTTTCAGTGATTTTTTCCCCCCCAGGTTTACTGATATATAACTGACATATAACATGTAAGTATAAGGTGCATAGTGTGATGATTTGCTACCCAAATACATTGTCAAATATTTATAGTAAGATTAGTTGACACATCTTTCACCTCACTTAACTGCCACATTATCTTTGTTATGGTGAGAACATGCAAAATCAACGTGTACAGCACCTTTCAAGTACTCGACAATAAATGTTAACTGTAGTCACTGTGCTGTACATTAGATCCTCAGAACTCATTCCTCTTACAACTGGAAGTTTGTACCCTGTGACCAACATTTCCTCCAATCTCTGGTCCTTGGCAACCACCGTTCTACTCAAAGATATTAAGTAAGGTAAATTATGGTTCTAGACCTGACTTTCCCTTTCCCCAAAATGTTAACTGGTAACTACGATGAATTATTTCAGTTGCAAATCTTTCAGAGAGCATTGACAATATCCAAGGCATTGTTTTAAATACTGATGTTCAAAGTGTTCCCATCTCTCCTGGTCAGCAGATCCTGCTATTCATTCCCACTCCTGATTTTCTGGAAGAGGATTCTTCTGGAGTCTGCAAAGAAACAAGAGATAAAATTCCTGGTGTATTTTCCTGACGTATAGGCTTGGATTTTCTTTCCAAGACACTATAGAAAAATTTGACAAGAGTTATTTTTTTGGAAAGTCCCATCTATGTTAAAATATCCTTTTCTGTGTGTGTGGCAAAGTGGTATGTTGCTTTTGCTACAAATGGGGGATTTATTTTTAAGGGCTGTTGGATTAAGGACCATTCTCATGAGAATCTTAAACACTGTGGACTTAAGTTGAATGCACAGGTATTGAGCTTCCCAGTTGAGACCATTTAAAATTTTTTTGTTCAGGTCTGTCCTTTAGGCACTTTGCACTACTTTACTCCAAGAGTTTGGGGACCACCTGTTCCAACATGTAGCTGATCTTGGATTTTGAAAACTTGGCTTTGCATCTTCGATTTTCCATTTACTTTAAGTCTTAGTTTCTCTCCTTACACTTTAGGCCTAATGACACCAGACATCGCTGCCTTGGTGTTGCTGAAAGAGCGAGTGTGGAATGCCCATACATCTATATGTGTTTTGAACTGTGGAGGGTATTGCCATGAAAGGATTATCAGAATTATTCCTGTTAGAAGGCATCTCCAAATCTGGGTGCCCCTCTTTCTTCTTTCCCTGATGCCGCAGTTCTCATTCTCACCTACCTGAAAGACTCTTGGGGCCTTACACAGCCAGGATCCTCAACATGAATGCTGTTCCCATCATGAGAGAGAGTCACATGCCTCATTTTATTAACATGATTAACTCCCTGCCTCACTTTAAATGTTGCCAAAACATTGGCACTGCTGCTGAATAGAAATATGGAGACAGGGTTTTGGAGAAAAGACAGAGTAATTTTATTTCTTTGTCAGGCAAAGAAGGAACATAAAAGGCTAGCACCTCAAGAATTGTGCCTTCTTCTTAGGGAAATAGGGAGAGGTTTTATTGTCAGGGTTCATGGTCTGGGGAAGGTGTAAAGGATCAGAGTGCTGAAAGTCTTGCATTCTTCTTCTTCTGCAAAATCTATGGTCAAAGCCAGCATCAGGTGGCTCAGTAACAGTTTAGTGCCTCTGAGGTTATCTGCCTGTGACCTTTTTGTTTTGAAACACAAGACTGCTACAAGGGATCTTAGGGGGAGAAGAATGCCAGGTGCAGAGCATAATTCATATGGAGTCAGAGAGTAATTAGCTTTGTGAAAGCCATATCTACCTTCAAGTGTTTGTTAGTAGCAACAGCCAAAGAATAACACAGATTGTTTAACTCTTGCAGACCTGTTTGGCTGGTTTGTATTTAAGGCCGTTTATTCATTTCTATTTTTGCTGCAACATTAATCCTGCGGTAGTCTTTAGAAGAAACCTCACAAGCATTACCCGATGGTTTTAGATTCAATGAAGAGGGTGAAGCATGGTAAATAATGCTGGTCACCACTCACAGTTTCAGTGTAGGTTATTTGTTAAGTACAGTGAGGATTTGGGCAGTCAAATTCCAACTGCTACAATGTCTGCCTACTTGGTAGATATTCAGGCAACAGCTTCACCCTCTCTCACTGAATTTCTTCCATGACTCCTTATTCTTTTGGGATAAAATTCAAACTCATTTTAGAGAGCTCTTTTTATGTTCTTGAGCTCAACTGCTGAGGGAGTCTACAGAATTCAAATCCTTTCTCCTCCAGGTATTAGATGCCCTGGCAGGGATTCTGGCCGAACAACAAAAAGTTATTATAAATTCACATTTTATTGCCTCCTCTTCTTATATTTGGTCATTTCTAGTATTAAATGGCTGTATTCATCTTTTACCTAGCTGGACGGGCAAGGTGGTAGGCTGTCTGTCACATTAATTTTTAAAGCATGAACTCTCAGAGACATTCGGCCTGTGCCCAAAGCCTGGCTCTGTCACCCATTAACCTAGTAAATGTGGGCAAGTTACTGAATCTCACAGAGACTTTGGACTTTGGGGTTTGTGGGCCTAAGGTTTCTATAATACATTAAATTATATAATTCATGTTTACTGAAGCACTCAAGATATTTGAATCTGTTACCTGAAAAACTACCAAGTATGCAGACCCTGTAGTAGTCACGATTTGATTGACCAAATCCTCATTTCACCTAATGAATAATCTACACTGAACCTGTGAGTGGTGACCAACATTACTTACCATGTTTCACCCTCACCAGCTATCCAATTGCATCTTGATCACTGGCTGATGTTGCACCAAGAGTCAGAACTTGCCAAGAGGGAATTATTGCTCTCAATCTGTATAGGAATGAAGTCTACAGTTCCCTTTCACTGGCCATACTTGGGCTTCTCGAACTGGCCTTTTATTCGAATGTCTTTTTTAAAGCCAAGTTAATTCTACTTCTCTTTCATAAGCTCCAAACTTTCCATCTTCATATCTATTGCCTGAGTTCATGCCTGTTCTGCCCGTAGTCCGAGTTCCCGGTTGGGAAAGAAGACCCCTCGAAAGAATGCAACTCACAATAGGGGAATTTATTACTGACTCGAGCCAGGGCCTCCCACCCTCACCAAGTGTGTGAGGACGAAAGGCCCCGAGCCCCAGTTCTGTTGGTTTTTTATTAGGTCAAAATAAGCAGCAGGTAGTTGGCGCAATCAGATTGGTTACACAGTGGGTAGTTGGCGTAAGCAGATTGGTTACACAATGGGTAGTTGGAGTAAGCGGATTGGTTACACAGTTGCAAGGTAATTTTTGTTGGCCCAACGTGGGGCTTTCAGCTTTCCCCTGATAGGTTCCCTTTTTTCTGGCTAGGCATATGTTGATTGGCTGGCTCCAGGAGACCTGATAATTATGTTACCTTGGGAAACCAGGCCTACTCCTAATCTAGGCTGCCTGCCATGGCGTTAGCCATGACAGCCTCACATTTCCCCCCTGTCTGTTGTTCAAGTAGAGGAATCTTCCTCTTCACCCTGTGAAATTGACTGATATTGTTGTCTCAATACCATAATTTGGATGGTAATTAGGCGCTCTCTAATAAATGAGACCAGACGGTTTAAAATGCATGGACCAAAGTCAGTAACAATATTAATATTATGAGTGGACCCTGGAGGGTGGAAATCAAAGTGGTCAACCAGGGGGAGCGCTGAAACCAAGATTCAAACCAGCCTTGTTGGGCTTTCCGTCTCTTTCACTGGGCTAGTCCCTCTCTTACTTTCTGGAGAGATTTTTGTACCACCCCTGAATGGTCGATATAGAAACAGCATTCTTCTCTCGGTGCTGCACATAATCCTCTTTGTTGCAGAAACAACAAATCTAAACCTCTCCTATTCTGTAACACTACTTCAGCCAAGGAGCTCAAGGATTCTTGGAGGTGTGAAATGGACTGTTCTCGTGGTTTCGCAACCCCAGGCGGTGCAATAAAAAGAGTCAACTCCCCCACATTTTTCAATTTGGTTCCAATCTCTTCCTCCCCCCGGGCAGACATAGACAGGCACCTGTTCATAGTACTGTGGGCCTTTCCACTCACAGTTACAGGTGAACAGACTGAAAGAGCCGTGGGCAAAGAACTTGGTCACTTGGTGGGGACCAAACCCATTACCGTCAGCTGCCAGCACGCACAAATCAAAGGTCAGTACTGGCCATCATGTCCCTTTGGGGGCCACATTGGAG
>NC_057396.1:73202031-73228828 GCF_019320065.1 Cervus canadensis
TATTTATTTGTTCTGCTATTCTACTTCAAGTTAAAACACGCATGTTTTGGGATCTGATGACAATTTCTTACTCCTGATAACTTATCTGTCTTTAACTTGTCTCTTTTCAGCAGTTCAGAGACTAGAACAAATGATTGAAGAGAATATTACCAGGGTGATGGAATTCATTCTTTTGGGTTTTTCAGTCCAGAGAGAGACTGAGATCCTTCTCTTTCTTCTCATTTTAGTGGTATATGCTCTAACTCTGGTGGGAAACATTGGCATGATTTCCTTAATCCGGTTGGATCCTCACCTTCACACACCCATGTACTTTTTTCTCAGTAATCTGGCCTTTGTAGACTTTTGTTACTCCTCATCAATAGCCCCAAAGTTCCTGGAGACCCTCCTGACCAAGCACAGGTCCATATCCTTCTATGCATGTGCGGCACAGCTGGGGTTTTTCTTGAACTTCTTGATTTTGGAGATGTTCCTTCTTGCAGTAATGGCTTATGACCGCTATGTGGCCATCTGCAATCCTCTTCTCTACATGGTGATCATGTCCCAAAAGGTGTGCGTGCAACTGGTAGCAGGCCCTTACTTATACAGCTTTTCTGTTGCTTTTCTCCACACAGTTGTTACTTTTCGATTGATCTACTGCGGCCCCAATGTTATTAATCACTTCTATTGTGATGATGTCCCTTTGATGGCCCTTGCCTGCTCAGACACCAGCCTCAAAGAGATCTTGATTTTTATCTTTGCTGGGTTCAACATGATCAGCTCTTTGACCACGGTCCTTATTTCTTACCTATACATTGTGGCTGCCATCCTGAGAATCCAATCTGCAGAAGGGAGGCGCAAAGCATTCTCAACATGTGGTTCTCATCTGACTACTGTCACTATATTTTATGGGACTCTGATCTTCATGTATCTGCAGCCCAAATCCAACCATTCCCTTGACACAGACAAAATGGCCTCTGTCTTCTACACAATAGTCATTCCTATGTTGAATCCCATGATCTACAGCCTGAGGAACCAAGAGGTAAAAAATGCCTTGAGGAAAGCCTTTGAAAAATGTTATTTCCTGTCTCTAATAAACATTAGAATGTAACTTGCAACACTGACTGTCTTGGAACTATGCCACATGTAGATATGTTGTTTTTATTATCTTTGATAAGTTAATTTTATTTTTACCATTTTTATATGAGCAAAATGACTTTGCACATGTGTTCTATTTTTCACATAATTTATAAGTAAGATGAAAGTTTTAAAAGATTATAATGCACATTTTTAACAAATTGCTACTATTTGCATATGTGCCACTTGACAGTTTTGACCTGGAGAGTTTCTATTTAACTGATAAGATTTAGCCACTGCTTTCAAAAATGTTTCTATTTTATACATTGTGGAGACAGAAAAAGGGAGGTGGTAAAGTAAATTTCTTGTCCATCCCCACATCATTCCTTGCAGTAGCTATTCCTCAACTGTATCCTGTCTGCTAAAAATCATTCCTCTCTGCTTCTGACTCCCACTAGATTCACTGTTGGTCACTCTCTGTAATTCCATGGTTCTCATGTTGTTCAAAAAGATATCATTTTTAGCCATGCAGATCTGGGAATCAGGGTCAGCTTCTGGAAAATCATACTCTCTTTTTCTGTATCAAAACAAAAATGAAGATGTAACCCTATATTCCCTCAGCAAAGCTTAAGATCCTTTCATATTTTAGGGATTTGAAGAAATTACCAAGGGTTGAGGGGACAGGAAGCAGTAGTTTAAAACCAAGTTATAAATGTGGTTGCTGTCAGATGTCAGGAATATAGTTTTATGTTGGGATGGTTGAAAAGTGATGCAATCTAAGACCCACTTAAACCATCAACTGGAATGTGTATATATATATATATATATATATATTTTAATTCAGATTCAAATGTTTGGTGTCTACCATGTGGATGATATTGTGAGCTATTCCTGTAGGGCAAAATCAAAAACACTCCTGAATATGCTGAACAGTCTGCTATTTTGGAAAATACTGGCAAAAAAAAAAAAAATTATTGTATAAGTTATTCAGAAACATTTTAGCTTATTTTATCCAAGTTATCTTAGTACACATTTCATTGTTAAATTAGATTTCAGATTTATGTGAAGACATCAAAATTGCTATGTTAAATTATTTATATTAAACTTTATTTTAAATATGCCTCTATTTTAATATATGCTTTTAATATATGCCATTACTAAAGCAGCAACAAGGTATTCTAAGTGGCTATACATTGTACAAATTCTGAAGAGAAGCAATGAGTTACAATCCTGATTTTCAAGTTCTTAATTCAACTTCTTTTGGAGTCAGGGAGCACAGTTGCAGAAAAATCAATCTTGGAAATCATGACTGTCAATTGCCAAAGATAAAACTCAAGAAAAGAGAACATCTTTGTCACCGCTAACTTTTTAAATAATTCCCAAGGTATAATTTAAATAGTTAAAAGCACAGCAGTGAGTTTATGTAGCAAACTGCAGTAAGGGCTGAACCTGAGATTGGCAGTGTGAGAAGGGTTTAAAGGTTAGTGAATCTTTCAAAAGGAATCTGGTGCCCCTTTTGGGTAGCACACTGGATTCAGGGGAGGTTGCTGCAAAACCACATGTTTACCAAAGACAGTTCAGATACATTTGCAGAGCTTCCAGAGCAGAAAGGATGATAGCCTGGGAGGCTAAAAAAGATTAAAGTAAAACCAAAGTTCTAACACTGAGACAATACAGTGAAGAGACATATTAGTTTCATCAGTCTGCGTTAACAAATACCACACACTCGTTGACTTAGAACGACAAACATTATATTCTCGCATTTCTGGAGCCTACAAGTCTAAGTCAGGGTACTGGCGGAGCCATGCTCTCTGTGAAGCTCTAGGGGAGGTTCCGTCCTTGTTTGTCCCAGTCGCTGGTGTTCCCAGGCATTCCTTGGCTTGTAAACATCACTCCAGTCTCTGCTGTCTTCACACGGTCTTCTTCCTCTACATCTGTGTCCACATTTCTTCATTCTTGTAAGGACGTCACCCACACTGGATTAACGGTCCACCTTACTTCAGTATGACTTCATATTAACAATTGCATCTTCAACGACCCTATAACTCAATGACCCTATAACTAAATTCTGAGATTCTTCAGGTTAGGAACTTAACACATCTTTTGGGGGAACAATTTCGCTCATAATAAGTGCATGTAAGTGTGTTCGACTTTGTGTGACCCTATGGACTGTAACCCACCAGGCACCTCTGTCCATGGGATTTTCCAGGCAAGAATACTGGAGTGGGTTGCCATTTCCTTCTCCAGGGGATGTTCCCCTAGGGATTGAAACCATGACTCTTGCATTGCCAATGATTCTTTGCTGATGAGCCATTGGGGAAGCCCCACTAATAAGTAAGAACAGTTAAAGATGTGCTGGCTCAAATGTCTGTTGAAAACACATCTTATCTATACCTGTAAGTACAGTGCAGGAAAAAAAAAATAGCTGAGGTTTCCTAACCTTAAGAAAGAGACCTGTAACTACCTAAAATGGCTAGTTAAATGGCCTAGATGATGGGTCAAAAAGGATCCAAAACCAGTTAATGTGAAAACTGGAGTCTTAAAGGTCGTAACAAGCCCAAGGATTCATCAAGTAGTTAGGACAAAGGGATATATAACCTAATATCTGAGATAGATCAGAAGTTTGAGTTTTTCTCCTTCTGGTTAAGACAGAAGACAAGATGCCCTTCTCTCAATACCAGAATAGTTTCTGAAGAGACTTGATCATTCTCAGGTAAAAGTCATCCTAGTGAGTAGTAAGATGCAGAGGTGAAGTGCCAAGGATGTGTTTATGGAACGTATTATAAGAACAAATATAGCACTATAGCTAAGTGAACTCCCAAGATGCAGTGACTTAATAATTTATTCCTTTCTCAGGCAGCAGTATGAGTTAAGGGGTTTGGGAAAGGCAATTAGACCCTCAATAGGTGGTTTCCATCTTTGTCTAAAAAAGTGATCATTTCAGTGGCAACATTTTCAAGTGGGAAGGAAGAGAAAAAAGTCCGTATCTAATGGCTTTTAGGTTTTAGGCATCACTTTCTACTGATGGCTTTAGGTTTTAGGCATCACTTTCTACGGATGGCTTGTTGCCAAGACTGGACAACATTATGTATCTCACTGACAAGGGACAAAGGGAACGGTGGTTAACAGCTGGATGGCAAATGTTTTACTTATAAAATAAAATATAAAGTCGTGGACACTGAGGAATATGTCTGCCATAAGGATCACAGAAAATGTGATCTTAAAGGGTCAAGTTATAATGATCTCTGTCAATACGATTGTTCCTTGAGCAGCCTATCATTTCATACTTGACACCAACTTATTAGAAGCAAACTTGGGTGATTTGCAAACATAAAAAACAAACAAACAAACAAAAAAACTTTGTTAATGTAGTTTCCAATACTAATCAAACAGTACTCTTTCTTCCTGCTCAGAACCTAAAGTTATGAAAAAGAACTCTCCTCCCACCATTTGCCTTTTCTCAGAACCAATCTGAGGGAATGTGGCTTGTGGGCAATTAGTAAATTAGCCTGAGTAACAATACTTTCTGTGCTAAAATGAATCCATCTTTCCAGTGATATTACCACAAGTAAATGCTACTTCTCAGAGTCTTTCTACACATGTTCAATTGTGCACCCCTTTTAATTGGATTAGCCCTTAAACAAGAATAAACTCATTCATGAGAAATTACTTCTGTTTCTGATTTGCTTTTATGCTGGTATTATTAGCAAGAGTCAACAAGGACAAAAAATGTATTCTACTTATAATAAGAATGAAGGTAGATTAAGTGGACACCAATCAACATAAATTGAATTGTAAACTTGTAATCAGAACCCAATGGATACCAGTTTGAGCTGTGCTGATCATATTTTAACACATGTCTAGTGCAATGGCATTCGGTTTTACAGAGATTCTTATCTGGTTGACCCACTGTAGTTATTAAAAGCTTGACTTAAGCAGCTAAACACAGAATTAAGAGTGTAATGTTAGTGACAAGAATTTGGAATCAAACAATAGCTTTATCATAGCAATCAAAGGTTTAACAGGACATTCTTCTGATCAAAGGTCAGATTTTAAATGACAAAAATCCATATTGCTTCATCTTTTTAAACTATGAGAAGGACAGGATAGGCTTTAGTCATAAATATTTCACCTATTTAAATTAATAAAGAGAAAAATAACTAGCCAAAATCCAAACCAAAGAGTAGAACTACGGTGAGTCAACAGATTGTTTGAAACACAAATAGTGTTAATTATAGAGCAATACATACTGAGAATTAACCTTCTGATTGATTCACGACACTAGTTGAAGTTTCTGAATACATTTTTGTTTTCAAAAGTCCATGCATGTATGAATGTTATTGAAAGCTTTTTTTGGTAAATGAGGATCCATCAACTTTTATATTCATAGAAAAGTGATGAAGTCTTATTTTTTTCTCATGAAATTATATATTACTTATAAAACAAGTGAAAGGCAATTATATATAGAAAATATCTTAAGAAATCATATTCAGCTCTTACAAAGATACCTCCAAATTAACATGTGCTTATCCAAATGTATTTATCAGTTATCTGCTAACTACACTTAGCACAAATTTACATTCACTGTGACTAACAGTAATAGGTCAGTGTTAGTATGTTTGCACATGTAGATAAAGGAGGCTTAGTCCTGAGAGTCCATTCATGGGGTAAACCATCGCTGTGTTAGACTGGACCTCTTAGCATATTTAAGTGTTGCCTGTACACAGTCTATTTTAAACAGGGAATTTATATGCCTGGACATTTATAACAGGAAGTGGCATACACTGAATTATGTACTGCGGGTTCATTGCCTCGAGTTTGCCTTGACGATTGCTTTGTCGACCGCCTCTTTCACATCTTTGTTCCTCAAACTGTAGATCATGGGATTCAGCATGGGAATCACTGTGGTGTAAAACACAGCCACCATCTGCCCCTGCTCCACAGACTCTTCAGCGGGCCTCCTGAGACGGATGAAGATGAGAGTCCGTAAATCCTGGTAACATCTGTCAGGTGGGACCCACACGTGGAGAAAGCCTTCCTCCTGCCATCGGCAGAGCGCATGCGCAGCACGGCCGCTACGATGAGGGTATAGGAAATGAGAACCACAGAGATGGAATATGTGAAATCAATCCCAGCAATAACAAATTGATGTATTCTTTAATGTGGACCCCTCCTCAGGATAAGAGAAGGGTCAGCACAACAGAAGTGGTTGATTTCATGTTTCCACAGAAGTACAGGCCATACGTCCACAGAGTGCAGATCAGGCTAACAGAATCCATAGATGCAGGGCACAGAGATGAGACCAGCACAGACGGTCCTGGACGTTTTGCTGCCGCAAAGCAGAGGGATGCAGATGGCCATGTAGCGATCAAAGGCCATCACAGCCAAGATATATACTCCCACGTGGACAAGGGCTCTGAAGAAGTAACACTGAACCAGACACCCCACGTAGGAAGTGGTTTTTGTCTCTGATAGTACGTTTTCCAGCATCCTTGGAGTGACACTGAAAGAGAACCACACATCCACAAAAGACAAATGACTCAGGAAAAAGTACATGGGGCTCTGAAGCCGGGGGCTGATGCTGATCAAAATAATCATAGCAATGTTCCCTATCAGAGTGATCATGTAAACTACTAGAGACACCACAAAAAAGAGAAATGAAGCTCCTGATGACGGGCCAGCCCCAGAAGAATAAGTTCTGTCACATCTGTGAAATTTGGCATTGCCTTCACTTAGACCCAGTCTGCATTGCCTATGGAAAATTAAAAGAAATGAATGAATTTACTTTATTCTTGAAAATTTTGAGTCCTGTTTATCAGTATTCTAGTTCAAATAATATAAAAATCAATGTAGACTTTGCATAAAGTCTAACGTAAGACTATATAATCACATTTATTTCCTTAACAGGCCTTATAGGTAATTATTGCAATATTTATTAGTTTCTTAACTCTAAAACAGAAAATTACATTCATATACTACTAGTATTAGACAATTATTTTTGCTAAACTATTACAGTGATGTTAACCTCACAGAGTTCTAATAAAAGTAACGCTAGACTGAGAGTCATCAGAGAATGATGATCTACGATCATGAAAATATAGGGTACAGGTGAACCCAGACCAGAACTGAAATATCAGTGCCTATGTTATGTGCCCAAATTATTTTCTCTATGGTGTATTGAATTCCCATATGAATAATTTCAGGGGTAGGAAAATAGTTCACAGTGATTAATCAACTTCCAAATTGTGAGTTGCTATTAGTTGGAGAGAGTTTATACACTTTTTAAAATAGTTCCTCTTTTAAGTTTTTGTATTTTCATTCTCTTTTTCCTCAATATTTTACATAGCTGGCTACTTGCCCATAACTGAAAAGTCACATCCTCAAAGAGATCTTTGTCCATTCTGTGTACATCCTGCCTCTTCTTATTTCTGTGTTTATCAGCATGCTCTGTTTTTGTCTCACTCCATTCCCTAAATTGTCTCGTTTGTATATTTTTCATTCACTCCTTTTCAGTCAGTTCAGTTCAGTCGCTCAGTCATGTCTGATTCTTTGTGACCCCATGAACCGCAGCACGCCAGGCCTCCCTGTCCATCACCAACTCCTGGAGTTCACCCAAACTCATGTCCACCGAGTCGGTGATGCCATCCAACCATCTCATCCTCTGTCTTCCCCTTCTCCTCCTGCTGTCAATATTTCCCAGCATCAGAGTCTTTTCCAATGAGTTAGCTCTTTGTATCAGGTGGCCAAAGTATTGCAGTTTCAGCTTCAGCATCAGTCCTTCCAATGAATATTCAGGACTGATTTCCTTTAGGATGGACTGGTTGGATCTCCTTGCAGTCTGAGGGACTCTCAAGAGCCTTCTCCAGCACCACAGTTCAAAAGCATCAATTCTTCGACCCTCAACCTTCTTCATGGTCCGACTGTCACATCCATACATGACTACTGGAAAAAATATAGCTTTGACTATACGGACCTTTTCTGACCAAGTGATGTCTCTGCTTTTCAATATGCTGTTATGTTTGTCAGAGATTTTCTTCCAAGGAGCGTGCGTCTTTTTTTTTTTTTTGGAGCATGCATCTTTTAATTGTGTGGCTGCAGTCACCATCCACAGTGATTTTGGAGCCTAAGAAAATTAAATCTGTCACTTCTTCCACTTTTTCCCTATCTACTTGCCATGAAGTGATGGGCCTGGATGTATTTTGAATGTTGAATTTTAAGCCAGCTTTTTCACTCTCCTCTTTCACCCTCATTAAAAAGCTCTTTACTTCCTCTTCACCTTCTGCCATCATAATAGCTTCTTCTGCATATCTGAGGTTGTTCATATTTCTCCTTGCAACCTTGATCCCAGCTTGTGATTCATCCAGCTTGGCATTTCTCATGATGTACTCTGCATATAAGTTTAATAAGGAGAGTGACAATATACAGCCTTGACCTACTCCTTTCCCAATTTTGAACAAGTCCATTGTTCCATGTCCATTTCTAAATGTTGCTTCTTGTCCTGCATACAGGTTTGTCAGGAGGCAGGTAAGTATTTGCAAAAGCTAAATATATGAAAACCTGAGTGGTGCTTAGCCAGGAAATAGATAGCAATTACGAACTTACAGGAGAGGTGAAGTGGTCATTTCCGGTCATACAGGGTATGATGTCTCAAAAAATTGAACGGTTTGGGGATATTAGAAGCACTTGTAGGACTTTCCTCACCATTTCCAGGCCAAAATATATACACACACTTCCCATATTGTATCCCTATGCATTTTAAATTCAGTTACCAATAGCTACATTCTTTTTCCCTCAAGATCAGAAAAGAGAAAAGCCTAAGTATTGCAGTTATAGAATTCTGGTTTTATTGTCAGACTTTATTGAATTCTGGCTTCATGACTTATTTTGTGAACTTGGACAAATTTTATTATTATTTTCTTTTGCTTTTCATTTATTTATCTTAATATGATATTGCAATAGTTATAGTATTAAATTCATGATATATTTGTATGAAAATAGATATTACACATTATTACATAACAAATATACTAAGCACAATTATTATTAAATACTTTCCTGAAAAGTTTTGCTTCCATTAATAGTTTGCAATAATCAAATCTCTAAAGAAAATCTCATTCTCTTTCTCTATCTCTCTCTCTGTTACTCCTGCTCATACATACCTATACATGGGTAACATATATGGAGCTAATATTAATTAATAAAGAATAAAAGAAAATAAAATCTAAGATGCAACCTCTATCTTCCATTTCCAGATAGATGGATTTGTATACCAGCCTCAGAATGAAGTATTCCCAGTAAAGATGCACAAACATGGGTTGATCCCGTAGCATTTGGGCTTAACTACTCCGTGGCTGCTGGGATCTTCCTGAATCAGGGATCAACCCATGTTTCCTGCACTGGCATTCTTTACAATGAGCCAGCAGGGAAGTCCTCTTTGTCCAACGTGAGTTTTTCTTTTCCTCGGGGGAAAGCAGAAGCACATGTAAACTCATTTCCATTCATTCACACATACATCATGGGCAACATTTCAAAGCTATTTGCATGTAAACAAATTGGGGATTTTGATTAAATTATAATAATATCATTGTGTCTGTAATGCAAAACTTAACCTCCCTAAAGAATTTAAGCTCTTACTTAATATTTCTATTTGGGTGAGCTAAAAATAATTTCTTTTGTCTCTAAGACCATTTCACCATTTATTGGAAAACTCTTGGTGTTCCAAATTAGTTGCTGATTACTAATCAATTTTTAAATGTAATTTTAAAGCTTTTATGGCATCCCAACAGCCACGGAGCAGTTAAGCCCAAATGCTACAACTATTGAGCCCGTGCTCTAGAGCCTGGGGGCCACAACTCGTGAGCCCATGTGCAGAAACCACTGAAGTCCACACACCCTAGAATCTGTGCTGGCCTACAAGAGAAGCCACCACAATGAAAAGCCCATGAACCGCAACTAGAGGTCAGCCTTCACAAATAGAAATTCCCTCCACTGTCCACAGCTAGAGCAAAGCCTCACAGCAATGAAGATCCAGCACATTCAACAATAAAAATAATAAAAAATAATACTGGACAAAGAGAATTATTTGTTCTCTATACATCATTCTCATTTTATATCTACATCTCTGTAGATAAATTATGAATTTTGTGATGATTTAAATGCATGATTTAAATGTGTGAGTGACATTTCAGTGGCTATATGTTTCTGTGTCAAGATATCAGATTATTTGTTTGTTTATTTGTTTGCTTATATCAGAAGACATAGAAACATTACAGATGTCCAAGTTATAAACCTGTTGCCTCATCATTGTATTAGATGAAATGAGCCAGAAGAGAGAAGCCAAACTATGTTTACACTATTAAGTCAGGATGTGTTATTGCTAACAAAAAATAGACCACCCAAATATTCCCTCTTTCAAGTAAAAAGAAATTAATATTTAATATCATACTTAGGTCAAAAATGTGCACAATAATCTACATGAATATTAATTTAATTTGTGAGGAGAAATCTGAAGCTTTGTACTTGCAAAATGACACATTCACTAATTCTATCTATTTCTCAGTTAGAATGACGGAACTTTGGCGGGGGTACATGACATGTGCACAGTCTAGATCCTGTTGACCTTGGAGTTGAAACATAGCAGCTATTAGAATCAGTAGAAGAGAGGCACTTATGCTGTTGTGTCTCTTAAATACAAAAGTCCTGGACAATAATTACATATCATAGTCTTTTTATTTTCAAAACAAAGGCCTCCGAACAGATCCACCTTTCACATTGAAAAAGACGTTAAATATCAGGCTTAAGTTTCTCAACTACCCAGTGATGTTATTATAATTTGAACAAAATTCCCAGTTTGTTTCTGTGCAAAGAGCTTTGAAATGTTGCCCATGATGCACGTGCGAGTGAGCGGAAATGAGCGCACATGTGCTTCTCCTTTCCCCTCAGGAAAATAAAAACCATTAGCAAGACCACCATCATTATGACCTTACATTAGAGAACTGAATGAAATATGTTGTTATTTCTTCTACCTCAGATTATAATCTAGATAAATAAATAGATAAGTATTTCCTAAATTCATCACTACATTTTTCAATAAGAAAAACAAAATCTTTTTATTCTAACAAAGGATATAAACAATGTCAACACACATACCTGTGAACTTGGGCTGAAATAATCTTCTCTATTAATGTAGATAATTAATGTAGAAATTAATCTCTATTAATTTTAGCTAAGCTTGACTACTTGTATCAATAAGAGAGAAAATTCACTTTTTCCCTCTGAATTTTAATTTTTTCTTTCTTTTCATAAAGGGTAAAGTTCTTACTTTTTGTGAATTCTCTAAAGCTTTGTACTATACTAAGAAATAATCTTTTGACAAACAAATATGGATGAAATGCAGAGAACAAAAGTAACACAACTTTACTTTATTAAAAATGTTTTGCTGATCACTTTGTTCAAGGCCTCTTTCACATCCTTGTTCCTCAGACTGTAGATCATGGGGTTCAACATGGGGATCACCGTGGTGTAAAACACGGCCACCACCTTCCCCTGCTCCACAGACTCCTCTGTGGGACGTCTGAGATACATGAAAATGAGGGTTCCATAGAATATGACGACGGTCAGATGGGACCCACAGGTGGAAAGGCCTTGCGCCTCCCTTCCGCCGAGTTCATCTGGAGAATGGCAATGAGGATGAAGAGATAGGATGCGATAGCTATAGTCAGGGAATATGTGAAATTAATGCCGGCGAGTATGATCGTTGTATATTCTTTTACAAAGTTTCCAGCACAGGCCATTTTGATGAGAGGTGAGTCTGCACAGTAGAAGTGGTTGATCTCAATCTTCCCACAGAAGTACAAACCATAGGTCCATAATGTTGCTGCCAGACTAATCAGAAAACCATACACGTAAGGGAAAGAAATCAGTCAGATGCAGACAATCCTTGACATTTTGCTGCCATAGAGCAAAGGGCTTCCAGTGGCCATGCATCTGTCAAAGGCCATCGCAACAAGAATAAATATCTCTACATGGACAAGAGCAATGAAGAAGAAACACTGTACCAAACAGCCAGGGTAAGAAATCATTTTTGTCTTGGATAACAGGTTTTCCAGCATTTTAGGAGTGACATTGGAGGAAAACCACACATCAACAAATGACAAATGACTCAGAAAAAAGTACATGGGGCTGCTGAGTTGTGGACTGACCTTAATTAACAGGATCATGCCGATATTACCCACCACGGTGACCACGTAGACCAGCAGGAAAATGACAAAGAAGAGAACTTGCCATTCCCGACGACTGGTTAGTCCCAAAAGAATAAACTCTGTCACATCCGTGAAGTTGAGCATTTTCTCTGCTCTAAGTTAATATTCGATAGAAACTTCTCTGATAACTAAGAGGAAATAAATTTAAAATCAAATGTTGATCATTATCAATGTATATTTTATTCATGCTCCCTTTTATTTTTTTTAACTAAATATCTATGACTTCATTTTGACACTCTTTTTCAGCAATTTGTTTCTGAGTATCTGCTGTTTAATAAGCTCCCTGAAGGTATTTATATTTACATTGATAAATATAATATACTAACCCACTTACATAAGAGTTGTACAAAATGTGATTGAAACATGCTATTCCTAAAAATTATAATTGTCCAAATGTGTGTGTGTGTGTATGTGTGTATTCAGTTGTGTCTGACTCTATGACTCCAGGGACTATAGCCCTCCAGACTCTTCTATCCATGGGATTTTCCAACCAAAAATACTGGAGTAGCTTGCCATTTCCTCCTCAAGGGGATCTTCACAACCCAGGGCTGAACTGGAGTCTCCTGCATCAGCAGGTGGATTCTTTACCACTTAGCCACCAGGGAAGCCCAAGACTATTTCTTAAATATCCCTTGCTTCCAACTGGCATTTTGGTAAATATTCATTTTAAGATATTTATAGAGGGTTAGATTTCTCTTTTTAATGTAACTCAAAAATAATACTTTTCCTCCTTTTTAATATAAGCATGTTCTCTAGGATTACGGGCTTCCCTGGTGGTTCAGACGGTAAAGTGTCTGCCTGCAATGCGGGAGACGTGGGTTCAATCCCTGGGTCAGGAAGAACCCCTGGAGAAGGAAATGGAAACCTACTCTAGTACTCTTGCCTGGAAAATTCCATGGATGAAGGAGCCTGGCTATAGTCCATGGGGTCACAAAGAGTCAGACACGACTGAGAAGCTTCACTTTCACTTCCATTATTATTAGGGCAAAACCATTTAATCCAATAAATTGTCAGCCCTGAATATCAGATAAAATTTATTTTTAATCTAACCTCATACTTGACCTCATTTAAAGAGGGACAAACTGTTCACAGTAATCTTTGAAATAAAGGGTTAAATCACTTACACACTTTCATATATTGTGTGTATTCCCTGGATAAAGACTCTGACAAACCTAGCATGTAATTATAATCTTCTAGATACCCTCCACTCTTATGTTCTGCAGATTCAAAGATAAGACCAGGAGATCAGTGTCACTAGTGAGAGTAGCAGTAATGTAATTAAACCTTATAAAATCATGATGTATTCCTACGGTTTTATACTCGGAGGAGAAAGCAGGGAATGACTGACTCTTCTTTGGAGATCCAGTGGAGTCTAGGGAAGCTTCTTGGATAGTTACAAATTTATTTTCAAATAGAGATTGTATCATATGAACCTGTCCACTACAGTACTTCACAAAATATTTTCCTGAGAAAATACTAGTGCCTTGCATTCTGATAATAAGAATTATGGAAGAAAATCCACAAATGTTTATTCATCAAATAATAAGAAATCTTTGTGTCTTATCCAAATTCTTACAATTATGCAACTTACCTCATAAGCTATGCAAAACTGTTTGGGAAAGAATTCTACTACACTTAGTCTAGCTAGCATTTACTTAGCTTTAAATAAGAGAAAAGAGAGAGCGATAGAGATGACTTTAAGTGTATGAAAGGATGTGCATAGATTTTATGCAATCATTACACCATTGTATACAAGAGACTTAAGCTTCTGCAGATTTGGGGATCCTGGGGGGATGTTGTGGAAGGTGGTGTTCTAGAAGGGATCTTTCTGAGATACAAAGGAGAGCCGTATTTCTCCTAAATGTGCCACAGTATCATTTTGAGCTGTTTGTGAACCTGCTCAATCCAAGGGAACCAGAACAAGAAAAATGGAACACAGAACTACTTGTAAACCACCCAAACAATGCAACTTAAAAAAAGTTTTAAAAATAGTATGCTAGCTTTTGAAAAAGATGAACGTCCTAAACAAAAAAAAAAAAGGGGGGGTGGATTTTTAAAGATTGGGAAATTGATGAAAGATATGTTTTAGACATCATCATAAATGATAGAGACAATATAAAGATGAAGGAGAGATTCTGAACATGGAAACAGATTACAAATATGTCAATAGAACATATTGATATTGAGTCAACAGAATGTGCCAGTAGTGTCTACTTATTTCTAAAATATTAGCAGAAGAGGAATTTTTATCTGGAAAGTCAGATCTCACTGCATCTAACTGTACCAAGGACGATCCAGAGGGATGGTATAAAAGACCAGTGTTGTTAGTACTTCACAAAGGCAAAATACATGAAAACCTGTGTGGTGGTTTAACAGGTAATTGAGAGCTCTGATGAACTCACAGGGCAAATGGAATAGTCAGGTCTGATGTTAGGAATTATGGAGACTGGAAAAAAGAGAAGGATTTGGAGACAGACAGTTTTATTCACCATCTTCTTCAGACAAAAATATACACATAAGCTCCCCATATTGTATCACTCTGTCTTTCAAATCAAGTTACCAGTAATTGTAGATTATTCCTCCCCCCCCCACCAGGGCCAGAAAAGAGGAAACAGTAAGTATTCCAGTTAGAGAATTCTGTTTCTATTGTAAAGTGTTTGAATTCTGGCTCCACGACTTATTTATGAACTTAGGCAGGCTTTCTTCTTAGTTTGTTTGGTTTTTCATTTCTCTCTGTCTTAATATTATGTGACAAGTATTAACAGTATTAGCTTCATTGTTTGAGAGTATGAAAAGACATATTCGACTCTCTTGCAACCCATGGACGGCAGCCCACCAGATTCTTCTATCCATGGGATTCTTCAGGCAAGAATACTGGAGTAAGTTGCCATTTCCTCCTCCAATAATAAATAAGAAGGTGCAATTATTACTGAATGCACTTGTGGAAACTGTAGCTTTATTAATAGCTTTTAATAATCAAATATTCAAATCTCAGTATAAAAATTTCTGTCTCTCTCTGACAAATATACACCTCCATACATGGATAATATAAATGGAATAATTGATGTTAATTAATGAAGAATACAATAAAATGAAATATATGATGAAGGCTTCATCCACCAGCTCCAGATAGATGTGTTTGTATACCAACCTCTAAATAGAGCAAAGTATTCCCAGGAAGGATGCAGAACGGGAAAGTGAATGTTGTGTAAGAGATGAGATGATACCAGGCAGAAAAGACACTGGGAATCCACAAGAGAAGTTTCCCTTAAATGAATGCCTTATTTAAAAAAAAAATCAGTTAAGAATCTTCTTCTAGAAATAACCCTGGGGAAAGTATATCTCTAGAGGAAAAGTTGATCGCTGGGTTTTTGTTTTGTAATAGATTTGCAAAATTTATTTTTCCTCAAAATTCAAGTTATTTTGAAAGTATTCTGGGATCTAATAACATATTTTGCTTTGCATATCAAGCCAGGAAAAGTATTTCCAGAATCTGCGGGCCTTTCACGACCTTTACTCCTATATTCTAGCAACCATCTCTCTCGCCTAAATCACAGACTCTGAATTGCACTCCATTCTAAACTGAAAACCAAAGTGGGTCTTTAAAAGCAAGTCATTACAAATTGTTTCTTAACTTGGAAACTTTTCAGAGCTTCTCTTTTTCTCAGGGTAAAAGTCTTCCAGTGGCTCACAGGATCTTGGCCTCTAGTCCCTTATCTGCCCATGATCTCATATTCCATTTATTTTCTCACTGCCCTAGGCTGCAGCCACACTGGCTTCCATTTGTTCTTAAAACTTTCCTTGAATGCTTGCATCTGCCTTTTCCTTAGTTACTCCATCTGTCTAAAACACTGCTCTGTAAGCACCTCCATGGCTCATCTCTAAACCAGTTTCATGAGATTTTTGCTCAATTATCGTCTTCTCAATGAAATCAACCTTCATTCTCATATCTGAGCCAGAGGTACCCCTTTGCTCCTTTATCTTACAAGATGATTTTTATCCAGATTTTTCCATAACATCACTAATATACTCTACAATTTATTTACATATTTTCCTGATGGTTTATGCTTGTTTCACACAACTGGAATATAAGTCCCATGAGATCAAGGATTTCTTTTGCTGTTTTGTTCATTGATAACAAATAACTAAAACAGAGCCTCAAACATAACAGGCACTCAGCTAATATTCGTTGGACAAATAAGTGAATTAATTAATTCAAATGCAGGTTAAAATGCTGAGAAGTAGGCCAAAATAATTATAAACAAGTTTATGTATATTATTATTGGCATTTTAATATGATTAAGGATAGAGAGATTATTAATTTACTAATGGAATGTCTTATGAGAATTAGTGCTGGTATCGCTTCAGACTGCATGCAAAAACTAAATTGCAAACTATATAAATTAATTATAAATATTTTAAATATGTGTGTAATGTAATAACTTTTGTGTGAATGATTAAATAGTTTTTCATAGTAATTAAAATTGCACTGGCTGCATAATAACCTCTGAAATTGTCTGGCTTTCAAATTGATTAAGTTTTATAATCTAGGGCAAGAATACAGCTAAATAGAAAAATTAGTTCTGTTGTTGGTAAGTTAGGCAGTTTAGAGTTACACACATAAATAGGAGAAAAATAGCATACAATATTATATGTTATTAATGTTGATTATTTTATGTGAAAACTAGTTTTACCTTGAGGTAAATTCCAAAACAATATTCCTAGAAAGTATTGATCAAGTTGAATACTCTGAAACATACACATGCACATACATGTGCAAACACACATTTGACCCATTTTTTTGATTGGGTCATTTATTTTTCTGGAATTGAGTTGCAGGAGCTGCTTCTATATTTTTGAGATTAATTCTTAGTCAGTTGCTTCATTTGCTATTATTTTCTCCCATTCTGATAGCCAAAGAAATCTTGATAAAGAAGAATGGAACTGGAAGAATCAACCTGCCTGACTTCAGGCTATACTACAAAGCTACAGTCATCAAGACAGTTGGTACTGGCACAAAGACAGACATATAGATCAATGGAACAAAATAGAAAGCCCAGAGATAAATCCATGCACCCATGGACACCTTATCTTTGACAAAGGAGGCAAGAATATATAATGGAGAAAATATTATCTCTTTAACAAGTGGTGCTGGGAAAACTGGTCAACCAATTGTAAAAGAATGAAACTAGAACACTTTCTAACACCATACACAAAAATAAACTCAAAATGGATTAAAGATCTAAATGTAAGACCAGAAATTATAAAACTCCTAGAGGAAAACATAGGCAAAACATTCTCTGACATAAATCACAGCAGGATCTTCTATGACCCACCTCCCAGAATATTGGAAATAAAAGCAAATATAAATAAATGGGACCTAATTAAACTTGAAAACAGGTTTTCTTAACCATAAAACCAAGCAGACTTGCTTAGCAACAAGTTGTTCAGCATAATCATGAGATATGCCCCCAAATAATCAAACAATGATGGCATGAAACCACATCCTACCCAGGGAGCTCAGTAAGTTAATGACACCTAGGACATGCTCTGCACACACACTGAAAAATAACAATTCATGGAAAAGTTGCATTTCAAAGTGAAATGTACCCTCATTGTACTGAGACTTAACATACATTTTCCTTAGTGCCATAACTGTTCCAGCTTGACCAAGTAGGGACAAGAAAATATCCCTGCCCAAATTGGAAGAGGAACTGAAGTTGGAAAGATAATATCTACTTACCAATGAGTAAGAAAGTGGCCTTTTCCCCATCCCCACTTTTCTTTGCATTATAAAACTGCAACCTACTAAGTTCTCAGGACACAGAGCCATATCATGTGCCTGTTTTTAATTCTCACATGTCTTATTCTAATAAATCACACCTTATCTATCATTTTGCTTCTAATTGAATTTGTTCTGTGCTGAGGCATATAGGACTGGAGCTCCTCAGAGCCCCTTGAAATACCATCAAAAGGTCTCACGCCACTGTCTAGTGTTTCTCTTCCTTATGGTCAGTCTCAATATTTTTCTTCAGTCATTGGGAAGTCCACACCATGACATTAATGTCTATCCATGGATTGTCATACCTTCTGTTTTCTATATATTAGCTGAATTTCCTCCACACCATTCACATGGCTTTGTGTCACAGTTTATAGCCACCTCACTTTGTGTTATGGGATGTATCATGTCTCTTTAAAACCCATATATTGAAGTCTTGATCCCCAGTACCTCAGCATAGGAGTGAATTTGGAGATAGAGTCTTCAAAGAGGAAATTAAAGTGTCATGAGTTCATATGAGTGGGTCCCAACTCAAGATGACAGGAGATCAGGTCATGGAAATGCTCAGAGGAAAAACTGAATACTGAGCCAGGGGAATGACAGCCATCTACAAGCCAGACAGAAGCTTCAGAAATAACTATCCTTGCTGACACTTTGACCTTGAATTTTCAGCCTCCAAACTGGAAGGAAATCAATCTCTCTTGTCTCAGCATCTAGTCTGTCATGCTTTGTTAATGGCAGCACCAGCAAATTAATATACCCTGTGTTCTATAGACAGACAGAATGTTTTGATAATGGGATGAAGCTTTCCTTCTTAGGATACTAGCTTTATTTTTAATAGTTTTTAAGTAACTTTTATAACAAAGTTTAATACACACATAGAAAATGTACACAAAACAAAGCTGGACAGGTTAGTGGATTTTTTACAAAATAAATATACCTGTAAGATCAAACATCTGAATCAAAGAGATTAACCCTACATGAGACATGCTCCTCACCTCTTTTTGCACTCACTATCCTTCAAGTTAACTATATTCTCACTTTTAATGCTATAACTAATGTGTCTGTTTCTGAATTTCACATAACTGGAATCAAAGAATACATTGGCTTCTATGCAAAATATTTTGTGGAACACTATGTTGATATCTGGACATTATGCAGGTGATTGCTTTAGTTTGTTTGGATGGTTTAATAAAAAAAAATACCATAAAAAAGTGTCTTGTAAACAAATGAAATTTATTCCTCATTGACTGGAAGCAGGATGTCTAAGTTCAAGTTGGGTTCTGATGAGAGCCTGCTTCCTGGATCATAGGTGGCAGTCTTTTTGCAGTGTCCTCACATGATAGAAGGCAAGGTGGTTCTCCTAGATTTACTAGAGGAGCACAGATCCATTTCATGAGGCTAAAGGCAAGCCCTTGTGACTTCTGTTGTTTCATAGTTTCACCAGTATTTAATCTTATAAGGTGTGTTATTACAATTTTTTCTATGCTGGGTTATATGTATAGATACAACTAACTTAATAATTTGCATTTCCCTAATCACTCCTGAAGTTGAACACATGTGACATGTTACTTCATTCTTTGAAAATTTTTGTTCAGAACCTACCTGTTCATAACCTGTCATTCATTTTTTCATGCAGTTGTGGATTAACTGAGGAATAGTCTAATGCACTGTAATGAATTAGAGTCAAGTAACACGTTTCCCAGTTCTACCACTCACTCCCTTTGTAATCAGGCAAGTCACTTCATGGCACTGTTTCAGGTTTTCCAAAGTAAAAAACTGAAACAATAACATCACCTGTCTCAGCTGTTCCAATGACTATTGACAGCTTATCTATAAATATCTGGAAAAAATGTAAAATACCTGTTGATTATTATTTGGTAAATAGTTAACACTATATATTTTTTATTTATTAATCTTCTAATTACTTGCAAAATAGACTCTATTTTTGGTGTTTTACTAATAACATTGGTATTTTAACAACTGCACTAAACTTAATTAACCTTGAAGTTACCCAATGTGTTTTTTTTTCGCCTTAAAATTGCTGATTAAAAATCCTTTTAGCTATCATTTCTTCCTCCCTCTTTATAATTTGTTTAGCAATAAGTCAATTCTATCTTTTGAACCCACAAATTATATACTTTTGCCCTATATAGCCTGATTTTATGCATGTTTAGTCACAAGTTAGTTCTCATTCTCAGAAGCTTATTTTCCTTGTACTCTTCTAGATAGTTTCTTTGCAAGTTCTAGTCATTCCTTTTAATCTTTATAGGCCTGTAGTTTCAATACTAACCTTTATTTCTTTTAACTGTTGTTTTTTTATTTTTTATTTTTTTTTATAATTTGCATCATGTAACTCTAATATGTGATGTTGAGAGTATTCACCTGTATTTTCTTGCAAATTTGCATGAACAAGGACTTTATCTGTGGAAGGTCTTTTAAGTTTGATAGTTGACTTCATGAGAAATAGATGGGGGAACAGTGGACGCAGTGTCAGACTTTATTTTTTTTTTTTTTGGTTCCAAAATCACTGCAGATGGTAACTGCAGCCATGAAATTAAAAGACACTTACTCCTTGGAAGGAAAGTTATGACCAACCTAGATAGCATATTAAAAAGCAAAGACATTACTTTGCCAACAAACATCCATCTAGTCAAGGCTATGGTTTTTCCACTGGTCATGTATGGATGTGAGAGTTGGACTGTGAAGAAAGCTGAGCTCTGAAAAATTGATGCTTTTGAACTGTGGTGTTGGAGAAGATTCCTGAGAGTCCCTTGGACTGCAAGGAGATCCAACCCGTCCATCCTAAATGAGGTCAGTCCTGGGTGTTCATTGAAGGACTGATGCTGAAGCTGAAACTCCAATACTTTGGCCACCTGATGCGAAGAGTTGACTCACTGGAAAAGACCCTGATGCTGGGAGGGATTGGGGGCAGGAGGAGAAGGGGGCGACAGAGGATGAGATGGCTGGATGGCATCACCGACTCAGTGGACATGAGTTTGAATAAATTCCGGGAGTTGGTGATGGACAGGGAGGCCTGGCGTGCTGCGATTCATGGGGTTGCAAAGAGTTGGACACGACTGAGCGACTGAACTGAACTGATTGATAGTTGATCGTTCTGTCCTGCATTTGTGTTTGTTTGTTTCAGTCCCATGAAGCTTCTTCTAAACTAGGATCCCTTTAAATTCACTTTTTGGCTTGTAATTTGACAGCTCATGAAACCATTGTAAACTTAGACCTGCAAATCGACAAAAGAACAAAGTTGACAGGAAAGTAAAAAGGGATGAGACTTATGGGCTTAGGGAAGTTCATCCCAAGATATATCACAGGATATATTGATTATTTTGAATCAAGGTTACTGGCAAAATAGGTAATGAAAAAATATATGTTAAAAAAAAGTCTGAACCTCCTTTTCTCCTAAAAAATAGGAAAGAAATATCCCATGTGAAAATATCCTCCTTACACCATGAGGAGAGAAAGTGTCCTTATCAACAGGGGTAGAGAATTCAAGAGTAAGAAAGCTGCATTTAAAAACTATTATTTTTGATTAGTTCATTACCCTGAGCAAAAGTCCCTTTGTTTTGTTAAATTTACACAAATAATTAGGTCTCTGTCTAAAACTGATATAGAAACAGTTTGCTTTGGTTACTTTGGGCGTCTCATTTCTTTGAGACCTCAGTGCGTATGAATTAATTTTTTCCCTCTGTCTTGTGTCAGTTTACTTATGTGACCAGAAAAAAAGAAAAAATCAAGGGAAATGGGGGGAAATTTTCCCCTCTTTGATGGTTCAAGTGCTGGCTTTCAGTGCTAAGGAAGGCATACTTAATAAAGCTGAGTTGAAATAAGTTTTTTACAATGCACTAATTACATTTTAAAGCAATTTTTCAATATTGTGGTGGTTTTTGCCATACATTGACATGAATCAGCCATGGATTTACATGTGTTCCCCATCCCGATCCCCCCTCCCGCCTCCCTCCCCATCCCATCCCTCTGGGTCTTCCCAGTGCACCAGCCCCGAGCACTTGTCTCATGCATCCAACCTGGGCTGGTGGTCTGTTTCACCCTTGATAGTATACTTGTTTCAGTGCTATTCTCTCAGAACATTCCACCCTCGCCTTCTCCCACAGAGTCCAAAAGTCTGTTCTGTACATCTGTGTCTCTTTTTCTGTTTTGCATATAGGGTTATCATTACCATCTTTCTAAATTCCATATATATGCGTTAGTATACTGTATTGGTCTTTATCTTTCTGGCTTACTTCATTCTGTACAATGGGCTCCAGTTTCATCCATCTCATTAGAACTGATTCAAATGAACTCTTTTTAATGGCTGAGTAATATTCCATTGTGTATATGTACCATAAATTCCTTATCCATTCATCTGCTGATGGGCATCTAGGTTGCTTCCATGTCCTGGCTATTATAAACAGTGCTGTGATGAACATTGGGGTTTTCTAAATATACATTCAACTATAGTGTTCTGAGAAGCATCTTGTCATCTACAGACAATTGATGTAAAGAAATAAAAAATTTTAAAACATACTTTGTGTAAATTTTCATGAGTCAAGAGAGGTGACTGGAAGTTTAGTACTGATTTATTTTTCAAAATAGGTAAGGTGAATTTTAAGGTTAAATAAAACCAATTAATAGAAAGAGATCAGACTTATGGTTGCCAGAGGTGAGAGGTGGAGAGAGGGGAAGTTGGATGAAGGTAGTCAAAAGGAACAGACTTTCAGTTATAACATAAATATTAACAATTGCTAAGGGTGCAATGTACAACATGATAAATATAATCAACATTGCTGTATGTTATATGTCAAAGTTATTAAGAGTAAATCCTAAGAGTTCTCATCACAAGAAAACAATTTTTTTTCTATTTAATTTTTTCTTTTTAAATATGTTTACATCTTCTGTTTAATCCATCTGTATGAGATGATGGATTTTCACTAAACTTATTGTGATAATTTCATGAAATATGTAAATCAAATTATGCTGTTCACCTTAAACTTATACAGTTCTGTATGTCAATTATATCTCAATAAAAGTGGAAGAAAAAAAAATAAAGCAATTTTTCCCCAATAAGAGACAGTCTAAAGCTATGTGACTCATTTCTTCCAAAAAAGGAAGTGTTAATGGTTTTATTCTCCAAGGAGTAAACTGGATTTTCCACTGATATTTATCCTTCTCTATACAGGTCTTTGGCAGAAAGAAATGGCAACCCACTCCAGTATCCTTGCCTGGAAAATTCAATGGGCAGAGGAGCCTGGCAGGTTGCTGTCTTTGGGGTTGCAGAGCCAGACACAACTTAGCAACTAACCACAAAAAGGTCTTTACATTTGGATCGGGGTAAGCAAAGCTTTGTTGAAGGATTCAAAATCCCTGTCCAATGACTTGGGTTCTCAGATTTCTTTTTAGTCCAACTTTCTCGGTGGAAATGTCCCCCAAGAAAAAGATATACATTTGGACAAATTATTACTGGACTAAGAAAAGTCATTGGATATAGAAAATAAAAATAATAAAATTAGCACTCTGTTTACTTAGAAAGCAGTTTCCTGCTGAACAGTTCTTTCATCAAAGCCTCTTTCACATCCTTGTTCCTCAGACTGTGGATCACGGGGTTCAACATGGGGATCACTGTGGTGTAGCACACAGCCACCATTCTCCCCTGCTGCACAGACTCCTCTGAAGGGGGTCTAAGATACATGAAGAAAAGAGCTGTGTAGAAGATGGTGACAGCTGTCAGATGGGAGCCACAGGTAGAGAAAGCTTTGCGCCTGCCTTCTGTGGAACGAATCCTCAGGAGAGCAGGAAAAATATAAAGGTAAGAAATCAGCATGATGAGAAGAGAAAAGGAAAGGTTACATCCAGCCACAACAAACATGGACAGTTCTTTGTTGTAGGTATCAGAACAAGCCAGCTTAATCAGCGGTGGGTCAGCACAGTAGAAGTGATTAATTTCATTAGGGCCACAGAAGGCTAGGTTGTAGGTCCACATGGTCTCCATCAGCCCAGTGAGCGCTCCATATGCATAAGGTACCGTGATGAGGGATGCGCACACACTCTTGGACATTCTGCTGCTATAAAGCAGGGGATTGCAGATGGCCATGTACCGATCAAAGGCCATGACAGCCAGGATATAGATCTCCACATGGACCAAGGCAATAAACAAATAACACTGCACCAGACAAGCAGAATAAGTAATGGTTTTCTTCTCTGATAAGAAAATTGCTAGCATGTTGGGGGTCACATTGGACGAGAAGCACAGATCTACAAAGGATAAATGGCTCAGGAAAAAGTACATGGGGGTGTGGAGCCGGGCATTAATCTGGATGAGGACAATCATGCCCAAATTCCCTGCCACCGTGGCTATGTAAATGGCCAAAAACAGCACAAAGAAGAGAATCTGCAATTCCAGGCAATTGGTCAGTCCAAGGAGAATGAACTCAGTCACTGAAGTGATGTTTCTTCTCATAATTTGCTCCATGAGATGAGAGATCTGTGTATTTATATTGGATAACAGGAAAATGAAAAATAAACATTACTATGTCACTCATGACTTTCTTATTAATTTCTTTTCCTTCTTAGTAATTTTTTTTTCACTCTGTTTCAACTGGTGTTCATTCTAAGTAAACATAATCTCAGCCTGGGACTGGAATCTAGTGGTATTCAAGGCAGCTCTTTCTTTTTTGACATAGCCCTCTACTTTTTATTTCCTTATTTTTCATTTCCTATCTAATTAGGATTTATTCACTGTTTTCTTTCTCCAATTTCTCCTTGTCTTTCTTGGACCTGGCCTTTTATTTGCAAAACATACTTCATGTGCATACTTGATCCCAGATATCACCCTCAGGTTTACTCATTCTTATCTCCAATTATATAAAGATATGAGAGTTTAAAAGGAAAAACAAAAGATGGGGTATCAAAGGAAATATTTTCCCAAATGACCTTATACATTTTAGATAAGTTTACCTAACCAGTTCCTTACTGGAGAATCCAAAATAATTAAATTGAACAAGTTTGATGCTTTCCAACCTTTTCAGACTCAATAGCATAGGGACCTTCTAGGTGAGGAACTGGAACTTTAGTCCTCACTTTTTCAAAAATATACCCATAATTGCATTTTGGCTGTTGGCCAGCTTTTAGATTCTCCTACCAGTAGATCCCTGCTAGGATTCTTTTGCAGAGAATTTCCCACTGCATGGAGTCGGCAGTGACGGAAATCCCGTCCTCCTGGTCTCTCACTTCTGCACTGTGACATCTGAGGGCCAAGAGTCCTGATTCATAGAGGAATAGGCTGAAATCAGATGCTTGCTCCTATATATCTTACTGAGTAAATTAGTGGCGCAAGGCGCACAAAATGTTTTTGCATTTCATTGACTGCAGTGAACATTAATGATCAGATTGATTCAGCAAAAGAAGACTGACTCTATGAAGTCTGAGCTGCCTAGCCTCCAGACTGCCTGGGTTGCTCTCTAAGCCTGGTATTGTGGCAGCACATTGACTTGGAATACGACGTGCCTTTCCAGAACAGTTTGCTTGTGCTTAAGATACCTACAGGTGACTTCCGTTGTTGCAAGAAATAAAATAACAAAAGCGCATATTAATAATAACGGCTAAAAGATGAGTGTTTGCTTTTCTATGTAGAGTTCATCTATATTCACTAAGAACACGATACAGAAAGCGAATCTTTGAATCTATATATGCACAACCTAAAAGTTGAGATTTATGTTTTATTGGGCAGAAATATTTAGGATTCCAAACCCAGGAGACAGCCTCCCAAGTTACCCTGAGAAAATTGCTCAGAGGAGGATAGTGTGTGATCTAGTGTTGATAGAATGTTTTGCAATGAAGGGCAGGTAGTAGGAATAAGAGCTTACAGTTAAGAAAAGTTTCAGAATTTATCACTTTTCCTCGTATGGGGATGTGCAAGAATCCGGGCTCACTGAAACCATTCCTTTGACATCCTTCCCAGCTATTTGGGGCCAGTATCCTGCGTTTTCAAACCCTGAGTGTCCTCAGGGATCACCATCTGTGGCGGCGGCAGTCTGACGGCTGCTAGCGTTATAGTGTCAGTCACTCGGTCACGTCCAGCTCTTTGCGACCCCATGGACTGTAGCCCGCCAGGCTCCTCTGTCCAAGGAATTCTCCAGGCAAGAATACTGGAGGGGGTTTCCATGCCCTTCTCCAGGGATCTTCCCTTCCCAGGGATCAAACCCAGGTCTCCCACATTTCAGGCAGATTCTTTCCAGTTTGATCTATCCCGGCAAGCCCTCTGACGGCTGCTAGATGTCAGATAGTCTTTCTTTCCTCCCTGACTTCCCTCAGGGCTCACGGTCTCACCCTTGTAGGACTGCAAACCACCAGTGACAGTGACATCCTTGGTTTGCTGATAGGGCACGTGGTATTCTATTTCTCAAAATCAAAGTATATTTGGATCTACTTCCATTTAATCATAGGAGCCCATGTTTTAAATCCATATCTAATGAGGAACTGGATGCTGTAGGGTGGGGTTGAGGATTAAACAAATGAATATTTATAAAGCACTGAGATCAAGGTATCTTATAGGCCAAGTTCTGATCTAAATAATACCTCATTTAACTCTCAAACCAACCATTACTATTCTGTCCATCAGAAAAACATCCAATATTATAGTTCTCAGGTTTAGCACAGAAGGAAATAATGTACGTGCCATAGAAATGACTGGTAA